>NC_140994.1:95031282-95313412 GCF_052327205.1 Somniosus microcephalus | reverse complement strand
CCCATCGCGTCCGTGCCGGCCATCAGGCCCTGTCTAATCTAATCCCATTTTCCAGCATTTGGTCCGTAGCCTTGTATGCTATGGCATTTCAAGTGCTCATCCAAATGCTTCTTGAATGTTGTGAGGGTTCCTACCTCTACCATCCTTTCAGGCAGTGAGTTCCAGATTCCAACCACCCTCAGGTCCCCCCTCAGCCTTCTCTGCTCCAAGGAAAACAACCCCAGCCTGTCCAGTCTTTCTTCATAGCTGAAGCGCTCCAGCCCAGGTAACATCCTGGTGAATCTCCTCTGCACCCTCTCCAAAGCAATCACATCCTTCCTATAGTGTGGCGACCAGAACTGCACACAGTATTCCAGCTGTGGCCTAACCAGCATTTTGTACAGATCCATCATAACCTCCCTGCTCTTATATTCTATGCCTCGGCTAATGAAGGCAAGTATCCCATATGCCTTTTTAACCACTTTATCCACCTGTTCTGCTGCCTTCAGGGATCTATGTACATGCACACCAAGGTCCCTCTGATCCTCTGTCTTTCCTAGGGTCTTACCATTCATTGTGCATTCCATTGCCTTGTTAGTCCCTCCAAAATGCATAACCTCACACTTTTCAGGGTTAAATTCCATTTGCCACTGTTCCGCCCATCTGACCAACCCATCTATATCGTCCTGCAAACTGAGGCTACCCTCCTCGCTATTTACCACCCCACCAATTTTCATGTCATCTGCGAACTTACTGATCATACCTTTTACATTCACATCCAAATCATTAATGTAGACCACAAACAGCAAGGGACCCAGCACCAATCCCTGCGGTACCCCACTGGACACAGGCTTCCAGTCACAAAAACAACCTTCGACCATCACCTCTGCCTTCTGCCACTAAGCCAGTTTTGGATCCAATGTGCCAAGGCACCCTGGATCCCATGGGCTCTTACCTTCTTGACCAGTCTCCTATGCGGGACTTTATCGAAAGCCTTACTGAAATCCATGTATACCACATCCACTGCACTACCCTCATCCACACACCTAGTCACCCCCTCGAAAAATTCAATCAAATTAGTCAGACATGATCTTCCCTTGACAAAGCCATGCTGACTATCCCTGATTAATCCTTGCCTCTCCAAGTGGAGACTAATTCTGTCCCTCAGAATTTTTTCCAATAATTTCCCTACCACTGATGTTAGGCTCACTGGCCTGTAATTCCCTGGTTTATCCCTACTACCCTTCTTGAATAATGGTACTACGTTAGCTGTTCTCCAGTCCTCTGGCACATCCCCTGTGGCCAGAGAGGTTCTGAAAATTTGTGTCAGAGCCCCTGCAATCTCCTCCTTTGCCTCACACAGCAGCTTGGGATACACCTCGTCTGGGCCTGGGGATTTATCCACTTTTAAGCCTGCTAAAACCGCCAGTACCTCCTCCCTCTCGATGCTAATATATTCAAGCATATCACAGTCCCCCTGCCCGATCTATGTCTGCATCGTCCTTCTCCATAGTGAACACAGATGCAAAAAATTCATTTAAAACCCCACCTACATCTTCTGGCTCCACACACAGATTGCCACTTTGGTCCCTAATGGGCCCTACTCTTTCCCTAGTTATCCTCTTGCCCTTAATATACTTATAAAACACTTAGGATTTTCCTTTATTTTGCTCGCCAGTGTTATTTCATGGCACCTCCTCGCTCTCCTAATTTCTTTTTTAAGTATCCCCCTGCACTTTGTATACTCCTCTGGGGCTTCCTCTGTCTTTAGTCCTTTGTATCTACCAAAAGCCCTCCTTTTTTTTCTAGTCCATTCTCGTATGTCCCTTGACATCCAAGGTTCCCTGGGCTTGTTGGTCCCACCCTTGACCTTTACGGGAACATGTTGCCATTGTACTATGTCGGGGAACATAGGATCTAATGAGAGGGAGGAACTGAATGAAATCAGTATTTGTAGGGAAATGGTGTTAGGGAAATTGACGGGATTGAAGGCCGATAAATCCCCAGGGCCTGATAATTTACATCCTAGGGTACTTAAGGAAGTGTCCCCAGAAATAGTAGATGCATTGCTGGTCATCTTCCAAAATTCTATAGACTCTGGAACAGTTCCCATGGATTGGAGGGTAGCTAATGTAACCCCACTATTTAAAAAAGGTGGTAGAGAGAAAACGGGGAATTACAGACCGGTAAGCCTGACATCGGTAGTGGGGAAAATGCTAGAGTCCATTATAAAAGATGTAATAGCAGAGCACTTGGAAAACAGTGACAGGATCGGACAAAGTCAACATGGATTTACAAAAGGTAAATCATGTTTGACTAATCTACTGGAATTTTTTGAGGATGTAACTGGTAGAATAGATAAGGGAGAACCAGTGGATGTGGTGTATTTTGACTTTCAGAAGGCCTTCGATAAGGTCCCGCATAAGGGATTAGCGTGCAAAGTTAAAGCACATGGGGTTGGGGGTAAGGTACTGACTTGGATAGAGAACTGGTTGGCAGACAGGAAGCAAAGAGTTGGAATAAACGGGTCTTTTTCCGAGTGGCAGGCAGTGACTAGTGGGGTACCGCAGGGATCGGTGCTAGGACCCCAGCTATTCACAATATATATTAATGATCTAGACGAGGGAACTAGAGGTAATATCTCCAAGTTTGCAGACGACACAAAGCTGGGTGGGTGTGTGTGCTGTGAGGAGGATGCAGAGAAACTCCAGTATGATTTGGACAGGTTGGGTGATTGGGCAGATGCAGTATAATGTGGATAAATGCGAGGTTATCCACTTTGGTTTCAAAAACAGGAAGGCAGATTATTATATGAACGGCAATAGATTGGGAAAAGGGGAAGTGCAACGAGATCTGGGTGTCCTTGTGCACCAGTCGCTGAAGGTAAGCATGCAGGTACTGCAGGCGGTTAAGAAGGCAAATGGTATGTTGGCCTTCATAACGAGAGGATTCGAGTACAGGAGCAAGGATGTCTTGCAGTTGTACAGGGCCTTGGTGAGACCACACCTTGAGTATTGTGTGCAGTTTTGGTCGCCTTATCTGAGGAAGGATGTTCTTGCCATGGAGGGAGTGCAGTGAAGATTCACCAGACTGATACCTGGGATGGCAGGAATGACGTATGAAGAGAGATTGAGTCAATTGGGCTTATATTCGCTAGAGTTTAGAAGAATGAGAGGGGATCTCATTGAAACTTATAAAATTCTAACAGCACTAGACAGACTAGATGCAGGAAGGTTGTTCGCGATGGCGGGGGAGTCCAGAACCAGGGGTCACAGTCTAAGGATAAGGGGTAAGCCATTTAGGACTGAGATGAGGAGGAATTTCTTCACCCAGAGAGTGGTGAACCTATGGAATTCTCTACCACAGAAGGTAGTTGATGCGCTATCAATTACTCATAAAAGACGGAGAGTTAGGAGAGTAACTAAAAGGCTTTTATTAACAAAGAACAGAGCATGCCTCTTGTGGTTGACTGGTTTCCAAGAAGGCAGGGGGCTGCAGAGCAGTCACCTTTATACCTGGGCCTGTGGGTGGAGCCAGGGGCGGAGCCAGCAGAGGCATGCCTAGATACAACAGTGTGCAACAACAACAACAACGGTGAACAACAATAACAGTGGTTTACCACATTCACCCCTTGTTTAAAATTGAGTCCGGCGGGATGAAGTGTACTAAAGGTTCGTGTAAGTAAGTCTATCAGGTGGCCTTGTATGCCGTCGTGGTGGCGGCGGTGATGGTGCAGCATCCAACGTTGAATCTGGCGTCTCATTGTGTGGTTGGGTGGTCAATGACGGGTCCTGGGGCTGCGGCATGCGGTCTACCGGGGTTGGGTTGTGGGTAGTGGTGGATGGCAATGGTAGTGTTTCAGGGGCACCCGAAGGTGCGAGCTCTCGTATGGAGACTGTGTCCTCCCGCAATGGTAGTGTTTCAGAGACACCCGAAGGTGCGAGGTCTCGTATGGAGACTGTGTCCTCCCGCCCGTCCGGGTACGCCACGTAAGCATACTGGGGGTTGGCGTGGAGGAGGCTCACCCTCTCGACCAGGGGGTCCATTTTATGGGACCTCACGTGCTTCCGCAGTAGGACGGGTCCTGGAGACGTCAGCCATGTCGGTAGCGAGGTCCCCGATGTGGACTTCCTGGGGAAAGTGAACATTTTTTCATGGGGGGTGGCATTGGTGACCGTACAAAGCAGTGACCGAATGGAGTGGAGCGCCGCAGGGAGGACCTCCTGCCAGCGAGAGGTCGGAAGGCCCTTAGATTTTAAGTTTAAGAGGACGGCCTTCCAAACCGTCACGTTCTCTCTTTCCACCTGGCCATTCCCCCGGGGGTTGTAGCTGGTGGTTCTGCTTGTAGCAATACCTCTCGTGAGCAGGTACTGATGGAGTTCGTCGCTCATAAAGGATGAGCCCCGGTCGCTATGGATATAGCTAGGGAAGCCGAACAAGGTGAAAAGGTCATTCAGACATTTAATGACCGTGGTACTGGTCATGTCTGGGCACGGGATGGCAAACGGGAAACAGGAGTACTCATCAATTATGTTGAGGAAGTACACGTTGCGGTCAGAAGAGGGGAGGGGCCCTTTTAAAATCGACGCTCAGGTGCTCGAAGGGGCGAGTGGCCTTGATCAGGCTTGCTCTGTCTGGCCTATAAAAATGCGGTTTGCACTCGGCACAGATTTGGCAGTTCCTGGTCATGGTCCTGACTTCCTCGATGGAGTAGGGCAGGTTACGGGATTTGATGAAGTGGAAGAACCTGGTGACCCCCGGGTGGCAGAGGTCATTGTGGAGGGTCTGCAGTCTATCAACCTGCGTGTTGGCGCATGTACCACGTGATAGGGCATCTGGGGGCTCATTGAGTTTCCCGGGCCGGTACAAGATATTGTAATTGTAGGTGGAGAGTTCAATTCTCCACCTCAAGATCTTGTCGTTCTTGATTTTGCCCCTCTGATTATTATTAAACATAAAAGCTACTGAACGCTGGTCAATGAGCAGGGTAAATCGTTTTCCGGCCAGGTAATGCCTCCAATGTCGCACCGCTTCCACAATGGCCTGGGCCTCCTTTTCGACAGAGGAGTGTCGAATCTCGGGGCCCTGGAGGGTCCTTGAGAAAAAGGCCACGGGTCTCCCCGCCTGGTTAAGGGTTGCAGCTAGGGCGAAGTTGGATGCGTCGCTCTCCACTTGGAAAGGGATGGACTCATCCACTGCGTGCATTGTGGCCTTCGCAATATCTTTTTTTATGAGAGTGAAGGCTGCACATGCCTCTGCTGTCAGGGGGAAGGAGGTGGACTTGATGAGGGGTCTGGCTTTGTCCACATAGTTGGGCACCCACTGAGCATAGTAAGAGAAAAACCCTAGGCATCTCTTCAGTGCTTTTTGGCAGTGGGGGAGGGGGAGCTCCATAAGGGGGCGCATTCTGTTGGGGCCGATGACTCCGTTCTCCACTACGCAGCCAAGAATGGCGAGGCGCGTGGTGCGAAACATACATTTGTCCTTGTTGTATGTTAGATTCAGCCGCTGGGCCGTACGGAGGAATTTCTCTAGGTTAACGTCATGGTCCTGCTGGTCGTGGCCGCAGATGGTGACGTTGTCTAGATAGGGGAAGGTGGCCTGCAGCGCGTTCTGGTCAACCATTCGGTCCATCTCCCTTTGGAAGACCGAAACCTCGTTGGTGACGCCGAAGGGGACTCGGAGGAAGTGGTAGAGACGACCGTCGGCTTCAAAAGCTGTGTACTGGCGGTCCTCAGCCCTGATGGGGAGCTGGTGGTATGCCGACTTCAGATCAATCGTCGAGAACACCCGGTATTGTGCTATCTGATTGACCATGTCAAATATGCGGGGGAGTGGGTATGCATCTAACTGGGTGTAGCGATTGATCGTCTGGCTGTAGTCAATAACTAGGCGTTGTTTTTCGCCAGTCTTCACTACCACCACTTGTGCTCGCCATGGGCTAGTGCTACCCTCAATAATCCCTTCCTTCAGGAGTCTTGCTACTTCGGATTTAATGAAGCTCCTATCCCCGGCACTGTACCGCCTGCTTTTGGTAGCGATGGGCTTACAGTCGCGGGTGAGGTTAGCGAACAAGGGGGGGGGAGACTTTAAGCATGGAGAGGCTGCAAATGGTGCGCGGCGGGCGATTTAAAAGCTGCTGGCTGCAGACTGTGAGTGGGGGGAGGGGTCCGCCATACGCTAATGTGACACTTTTAAGGTGGCACTGAAAATCCAACCCCAGTAGAACGGCAGCGCAGAGATGGGGCAGGACAAGAAGTTAAAAATTTTTGTATTCTGAGCCCCTTACTGAAAGGGTCACTACACAATAGCCACCGACGTCTGCTGAATGGGATTTGGAAGCCATAGAGATCCGATGGCGCGTTGGCAGGACCGGGAGAGAGTAACCGCGCACCGTGTCGGGGTGGATAAAGCTCTCCGTGCTCCCGCTGTCGAAAAGGCAGGTAGTGGCGCGGCCGTTTACCGTAATGTCCATCATGGACCTGGACAGTTGGTGAGGGAGAGATTGGTCCAGCGTCACGGAGGCCAGCGTATGGTCGAGCGAGTCGCTGTGGTCGTCAGACGAGGCGGTGGTTGAGTCCGGGTCACCCGCGATTGGAGTTGGAGGCGTCCAAGATGGCGGACAAAATGGCTGCGTCCATGATCCCGATCCCCACGTGGCTGGAGGTGTCCAAGATGGCGGACAAGATGGCTGCCCCCACGGTTCACACGCGGCGCTGCTGGCGTTAGCGGTTTTACCTTTGCAGGCGCTGACGTAGTGTCCTTTCTTCCCGCAGCCAGAGCAGGTAGCGTTTTTCGTCGGGCAGCGTGCTCTGGGGTGTTTTGCCTGGCCCCAAAAGTAACATTTCGGGCCCTTGGACATCGCTGCAGCAGTTGGTGCCGGGGGTCCCATGACCCAAGGTTGCGGCGTCCCCGGTGCGGAGCGGTTAGGGGAGAATGCGTCCATATTCCGGTGGGCCGCGTCTAGCGAGAGCGCAAGGGACACTGCCTTCTTCAGGTCGATTTCGCCCTTCTCCAGCAGTCTCTGCCGGGAGTAGTCGGATTTGAGGCCCGCAACGAAAGCGTCTCGGATAAGTCCCTCCGCGTGTGTCGTGGCCGATACCTCTTTACAATCGCAGGCTCGGCCGAGTATCTGTAGTGCCCGTAGGAATGCCTCCAACGATTCCCCGGACTGCTGTTTGTGGGATCTCAGGAGGTGTCTGGCATAAACCGTATTTACCCGGCGTGTGTATTGTCCTTTTAGCAGATCGATAGCCGCCGTGTAGGTAGTCGCGTCCTGGATGAGCGTGTAGACTTGGTGGCCCACCTTGGAGGCCAGGATTTTTAGTTTGTTTCCATCTAGTGTCACGGCTGAGGCTTCCAGGTAAGCTTCGAAGCAACGCAGCCATTGTGCGAACTTGGTAGACGAACCCGCCTCTTGAGGGTCTAGGTCCAGGCATGTTGGTCGAAGGATGTTCCCGATGGCGGGGGAGTCCAGAACCAGGGGTCACAGTCTAAGGATAAGGGGTAAGCCATTTAGGACTGAGATGAGGAGGAATTTCTTCACCCAGAGAGTGGTGAACCTGTGGAATTCTCTACCACAGAATGTAGTTGAGGCCAATTCATTAAATATATTCAAGAAGGAGTTAGATATATTTCTTAAGGCTAAAGGGATCAAGGGATATGGGGAGAAAGCAGGGACAGGGTACTGAATTTGAATGATCAGCCATGATCTCATTAAATGGCGGAACAGGCTCGAGGGGCCGAATGGCCTACTCCTGCTCCTATCTTCTATGTTTGACTAGTCAAGCAACAGCCTGACATAGTCATACTCACAGAATCATACCTTTCAGCCAATGTCCAATCAACATCCCTGGGTATGTCTTGTCCCACCAGCAGGATAGACCCACCAGGGGTGGCGGCACAGTGGTATAAACGAGTGGCCCTGGGAGTCCTCAACATTAACTCCGGAACCCATGAAGTCGCATGACTTCAGGTCAAGCATAGGCAAGGAAACCTGCTGATTACCATCTACTGCCCTCCCTCAACTGATGAATCAGTACTCCATGTTGAACTCCACTTTAAAGAAGCACTGAGAGTAGCAAGGGCACAGAATGTACTCTTCAATGTCCATCACCAAGAGTGGCTCAGTAGCACCACTACTGACCAAGCTGGCCGAGTCCTGAAGGACATAGCTGCCAGTCCGGGTCTGCGACAGGTGGGGAGAGAACCAACACGAGGGAAAAACCTACTGCATGTCCATGACAGCATTGGTAGCAGTGACCACAGCACTGTCATTGTGGAGACGATGTCCCGTCTTCACACCGAGGACATCCTCCATTGTGTTGTGTGGCACTGCCACCGTGCTAAATGGGATAGATTCAGAACAGATCTAGCAGCTCAAAACCTTGCATCCATGAGGTGCTATGGGCCATCAGCAGCAGCAGAATTGTATTCTACCACAATCTGTAACCTCATGGCCCACTCACTCTACCACTACCATCAAGCCAGGGGACCAACCCTGGTTCAATAAGGAGTGTAGAAGAGCATGCCAGGAGCAGCACCAGGCGTACATAAAAATGAGGTGCCAACCTGGGGAAGCTGCAACACAGGACTGCATGCATGCTAAAAAGTGGAAGCAGCATGCTATAGACAGGGCTAAGCGATCCCACAATCAATGGATCATATCAAAGCTCTGCAATCCTGCCACATCCAGTCATGAATGGTGATGGGCCATTAAACAACTAACGGGAGGAGGAGGCTCCATGAATATCCCCATCTTCAATGATGGTGGAGCCCAGCACGTGAGTGCAAAAGACAAGGCTGAAGCATTTGCAAACATCTTCAGCAGAGTGGATGATCCATGTCGGCCTCCTCCTGAGGTCCGCATCATCACAGAGGCCAGTCTTCAGCTAATTCGATTCACTCCATGTGATATCAAGAAACAGCTGAGCGCACTGGATGCAGCAAAGGCTATGGGCCCCGACAACATCGCGGCTGTCGTGCTGAAGACTTGTGCTCTAGAACTAGCCAAGCTGTTCCAGTACAACTACAACACTGGCATCTATCTGACAATTTGGAAAACTGCCCAGGTATGTCCTGTCCACAAAAAGCTGGACAAATCCAATCCGGCCCATCAGTCTATCCTCAATCATCAGCAAAGTGATGGAAGATGTCATCGACAGTGCTGTCAAGCTGCATTTACTCACCAATAATCTGCTCAGTGATGCCCAGTTTGGGTTCTGCCAAGACCACTCGGCTCCTGACCTCATTACAGCCTTGGTCCAAACATGGACAAAGGAGCTGAATTCCAGAGGTGAGGTGAGAGTGACTGCCCTTGACATTAAGGCAGCATTTGATTGAGTGTGGCATCAAGGAGCCCTAGTAAAACTGAAGTCAATGGGAATCCGGGATTGGGGGGGAGGAAGTCTCCACTAGTCATACCTAGCACAAAGGAAGATGAAATAACAACAGAAAATGCTGGAAAAACTCAGCAGGTCAGGCAACATTCGTGGAGAGAAATTTGAGTTGACGTATCTGGTTGAAACCCTTTTTCAAAACTGGAAAGGAAATAAAATAGATCGAAGGCAGGGCTGCGATCGAATAAAAGAAGTAAAAGAGACATTAAAAGGTATTCAAAACCAGACGAGATGGTAATGGGCCAGTGGAGACAAAAGACAGCTGAGATTAGGTGTGAAGTGTACTGGCAGGATAAGAGACAGCTGCCAGGTGGGAGAGAGAAAAAAAAAGGAAAGGGGGGGAGGGGGGGTGGGGAAGGAGGACCCAAAACAAAGGGGTGGAAAAAAATATAAGTAAAAAAGTAATAGGGGCCGAGGTTATGAGCTGAAATTGTTGAACTCGATATTGAGTCCGGAAGGCTGCAAAGTGCCTAATCGGAAGATGAGGTGCTGTTCCTCGAGTTTACGTTGAGCTTCCGTGGAACAATGCAAGAGGCCAAGGATGGTGAGGTCCGAGTGGGAATGGAGCGGTGAATTAAAATGACAGGCGACCGGAAGCTCAGGGTCATCCTTACGGACTGAATGGAGGTGTTCCGCAAAGCGGTCACCCAATCTGCGTTTGGTCTCCCCAATGTAGAGGAGACCGCATCGTGAGCAGCGAATGCAGTATACTAGATTGCAAGAAGTACAAGTAAATCGCTGTTTCACCTGGAAGGGGTGTTTGGGGCCCTGGACAGTGGGAAGGGGGGAGGTATAGGGGCAGGTGTTACATCTCCTGCGCTTGCACGGGAAGGTGCCAGGCGAAGGGGAAGGGCTGTTGGGGGTGATAGAGGAGTGGACTAGGGTGTCTCGGAGGGAGCGGTCCCTACAGAATGCTGAAAGGGGATGGGAGGGGAAGATGCGTTTGGTGGTGGGATCACTTTGGAGGTAGTGGAAATGGCGGCGGATGATCCGTTGAATGTGGAGGCTGGTGGGGTGAAAGGTGAGGACAAGGGGAACCCTATCGTTCTGGAAGGGAGGGGCAGGGGTGAGGGCAGAAGTGCGGGAGATAGAACGGACACGGTCGAGGGCCATGTCAACCACGGTAGAGGGGAATCCTCGGTTGCAGAAAAAGGAAGACATGTCGGAAGCACTGGTGTGGAAGGTGGCATCGTCAGAGCAGATACGGCGGAAACGGAGAAACTGGGAGAATGGAATAGAGTCCTTACAGGAGGCTGGGTGGGAGGAAGTGTAGTCCAGGTAGCTGTGGGAGTCAGTGGGCTTGTAGTGAATATTGGTCGATAACCTATCCCCAGAGATGGAGATGGAGAAGTCGAGGAAGGGAAGGGAAGAGTCAGAGATGGACCATGTGAAGGTGAGGGAAGGGTGGAAATTGGAGGCAACGTGAATGAAATTGTCTAGTTCGGGGCGAGAGCAGGAAACGGCACCGATGCAGTCATCAATGTATCGGAAAAAGAGGTGAGGGAGGGGACCCGAGTAGGACTGGAACAAAGATTGTTCCACATATCCCACGAAAAGGCAGGCATAGCTAGGACCCATGCGGGTACCCATAGCAACACCTTTGATTTGGAGGAAACTTCTCCTTTAACTCCACTCATTACCTCCAAATCAAAGGTGTTGCTATGGGTACCCGCATGGGTCCTAGCTATGCCTGCCCTTTTCGTGGGATATGTGGAACAATCTTTGTTCCAGTCCTACTCAGGTCCCCTCCCTCACCTCTTTTTCCAATACATTGATGACTGTATCGGTGCCGTTTCCTGCTCTCGCCCCAAACCAGACAATTTCATTCACTTTGCCTCCAATTTCCACCCTTCCCTCACCTTCACATGGTCCATCTCTGACCCTTCCCTTCCTCGACTTCTCCATCTCCATCTCTGGGGATAGGTTATCGACCAATATTCACTACAAGCCCACTGACTCCCACAGCTACCTGCACTACACTTCCTCCCACCCAGCCTCCTGTAAGGACTCTATTCCATTCTCCCAGTTTCTCCGTCTCCGCCGTATCTGCTCCGACAATGCCACCTTCCACACCAGTGCTTCTGACATGTCTTCCTTTTTCCGAAACCGAGGATTCCCCTCTACCGTGGTTGACACGGCCCTCGACCATGTCCGTTTTATCTCCCGCACTTCTGCCCTCACCCCTGCCCCTCCCTCCCGGAACCACGATAGGGTTCCCCTTGTCCTCACCTTTCACCCCACCAGCCTCCACATTCAACGGATCATCCGCCGCCATTTCCACTACCTCCAAAGTGATCCCACCACCAAACGCATCTTCCCCTCCCATCCCCTTTCAGCATTCCGTAAGGACCGCTCCCTCCGAGACACCCTAGTCCACTCCTCTATCACCCCCAACAGCCCTTCCCCTTCGCCTGGCACCTTCCCGTGCAAGCGCAGGAGGTGTAACACCTGCCCCTATCCCTTCCCACTGTCCAGGGCCCCAAACACCCCTTCCAGGTGAAACAGCGATTTACTTGTACTTCTTGCAATCTAGTATACTGTATTCGCTGCTCACGATGCGGTCTCCTCTACATTGGGGAGACCAAACGCAGATTGGGTGACCGCTTTGCGGAACACCTCCTTTCAGTCCGTAAGGGTGACCCCGAGCTTCCGGTCGCCTGTCATTTTAATTCACCGCTCCATTCCCACTCGGACCTCACCGTCCTTGGCCTCTTGCATTGTTCCACGGAAGCTCAACGTAAACTCGAGGAACAGCACCTCATCTTCCGATTAGGCACTTTGCAGCCTTCCGGACTCAATATCGAGTTCAACAATTTCAGATCATAACCTCGTCCCCTATTACTTTTTTACTTATATTTTTTTCCACCCCTTTGTTTTGGGTCTTCCTTTCCCCCCCCCCCCTTTCCTTTTGTTTCTCTCTCCCACCTGGCAGCTGTCTCTTATCCTGCCAGTACACTTCACACCTAATCTCAGCTGTCTTTTGTCTCCACTGGCCTATTACCGTCTCATCTGGTTTTGAATACCTTTTAATGTCTCTTTTACTTCTTTTGTGTGATCGCAGCCCTGCCTTCGATCTATTTTATTTCCTTTCCAGTTTTGAAAAAGGGTTTCGACCCGAAACGTCAACTCAAATTTCTCTCCACGGATGTTGCCTGACCTGCTGAGTTTTTCCAGCATTTTCTGTTATTTCGGATTTCCAGCATCTGCAGTATTTTGCTATCGTACAAAGGAAGATGTTTGTGGTTGGAGGTCAATCATCACAGCCCCAGGACATCGCTGCAGGAGTTCCACAGAGCAGTGTCCTAGGCCCAACCATCTTCAGCTGCTTCATCAATGACCTTCCCTCCAACATAAGGTTGAAATGGGGATGTTCGCTGATGACTGAACAGTGTTCAGTGCCATGGACAACTCCTCAGATAATGAAGCAGTCCATGCCCGCATGCTGCAAGACCTGGACGACATTCAGGCTTGGGCTGATAAGTGGCAGGGAACATTCACAGCACACAAGTGCCAGGCAATGACTATCTCTAACAAGCGAGAGTCTAACCACCGCCCCATGACATTCAACTGCATTACCATCACCGAATCCCCCACCTTCAACATCCTGGGGGGGTCACCATTGACCAGAAACTTAACTGGACTAGCCACATAAATACTGTGGCAACAAAAGCAGGTCAGAGGCTAGGTATTCTGTGGTGAGTGTCTCACCTCCTGACTCCCCAAAGCCTTCCACAAGGCACAAGTCAGGAGTGTGATGGAATACTCTCCACTTGCCTGGATGAATGCAGCTCCAACAACACTCAAGATACTCGACACCATCCAGGACAAAGCAGCCCGTTTGATTGGCGCCCCATCCACCACCTTAAACATCACTCCCTCCACCACTGATGTACCGTGGCTGCAGTGTGTACCATCTACAAGATGCACTGCAGCAACTCGCCAAGGCTTCTTCGGCAGCACCTCCCAAACCCGCAACCTCTTCCACCTAGAAGGACAAGGGCAGCAGGCGCATGGGAACACCACCACCTCCAAGTTCCCTTCCAAGTCACACATCCTCCTGACTTGGAAATATATCGCCGTTCCTTCATCGTCGCTGGGTCAAAATCCTGGAACTCCCTCCCTAACAGCACTATGGGAGTACCTTCACCACACGGACTGCAGCGGTTCAAGAAGTTGGCTCACCACCACCTTCTCAAGGGCAATTAGGGATGGGCAATGAATGCTGGCCTTACCAGCAATGCCCACATCCCATAAACGAATAAAAATAAATACTTTTGGGCTTAAATTCTAACATTACTATAATCCTGTCAAATTGCAGTTTTATTATAATTAGCATACATCAGTAACTCCCAACAATATACTTTGTTAAATAGACAATACCTACCATTAAACAGCATATCCACAGGCCCATTGAAACAGTGCCCAAACAATATAGGAAGATCAAAGGATACAGGTTACAATGGCAAATCTGCAGGCCATGGAGTGGTTGGCTGCACATGCATAGTAGGCTAAGGTAGAAAGCCCAGGAATAGCATCTGGAGCACAGGACACAGGCAAAATGATTGTCTCAGGATTCTGAAGTGCAGACAAGCCTCTGAAAGGAAACTTTAACGGAGATGTTCCAAAGCACAAGTGGAACTTGCAGTAAGTTTTTTTTTAATTCATACATTAGGAACCTTTTTTCTGTACTTGTACACTTCAGTTACTGAGAAAGTGGTCCAGAGTTTTTCTAAATGTGATTTAATTGTTTTCCTTTTATAGTTTCTTTCCCGACTGATCATTTTTGATGTTTTTGTACCCACTTGCTGATTGGACTGATCAGTTGTGATTGACTGATCTATGGTTCACAGATCCTGTTTGTGAATTAGGTGCAAGTGTGAACTATGCATATTGGGTGTGATCCAGAGGTATGATGGATACAAGTGTGTGCACATGTTGGACATAAGACGACAACATCTGTCTGTTAGATTTAGATGAAATAGTTGGTCATTTGGAGGATTCAGTTCTTAATTTCATACATTAGAAGCCTGCAATGTATCCTCAAACTACACAGTGCTGGTGCTGATGTGCAGTAATTACTCTGTGTTATAAGATGTATGTGCACCATTAGACTGTGTTTTTTGGATTAATGTGCTAGTAATTACAATATAGGTAATTTGTTTGAATCCTAATTGTTGAACATATTGCCAGCGCAGATTTGATGGGCCAAATGGCTTCCCTCTGTGCTGTACTATTCTATGATATGAACCAGGAGATTGTGGTTTAGTATGGACTTGTGATTTTTAGTAACGCAATTACATTCACTTTACAGTTCAGACTTTGACATCGAATCTAACCAAATAACGTTTTTTTTTATTTCTCTAGGTTTCTGTGAAGATTTCTGTAATTGTTCTTCATTATGGCTACACTTGCAATGACTCTTGTCTGTCGACATGGTAGGGTTGTGGCTGATAAAGCACTGAATCTCAGACATCTCCAGCAGGAGCCCTGTCTCTCTCATCCATTTTCTACCATTAACACTAAAATGAACTGGGCAGCTGTTGAAAGAACTACGCAGTTGCCAAATTGGGACAACTTTGGCATTTGGTTAGATGACCCGGTTATTCTGCCACTTCCAACAGCAGATCTTCAGTGTAAAGAGAAGATTGCCAATATTGGTTGTGCAAGCCAGATTGGAAAAAGAAGGGAGAATGAAGATCGTTTCCGTATCACTAAACTTTCTGATGGGTTGTTCTGCTTTGCTGTCTTTGATGGGCATGGAGGGATTGATGCTGTGGAGTTTTGTTCCCACTACATTAGACACTATATTCAGTAAGTGTTTGACTACTTCCTAACGATACTTGAATTTTAAACCAACTTGAGTGCAACTGGTAAAATTTATTTTTATTTTTAGGCGAAACTTACAAATAGAAGCAGATTTGGAAAATGTCTTGTTGAAATCTTTTCTGCAAATAGATAGTGACTTCATGCAAAATGTTTATGGCTTGGGGGAAGGTGAGTTGCAAAGTTCTAGTACTTTATTTTACCAGTTACTAAAACCTGGAGTGTGGCATATGTTGCAACAAATGCAATGAGTTTTGTTTTGTGAGTGAATATTTCGAATGCTGTTAAATTTCCAACGTATTGTCGCTTGTTTGCTTCTGTGGATTTCCAAAGCACTTTAAAATGAAAAATAAAAACTTGAAGTGTATTGGCACTCCAGTTTGTGAGCCTCAGATTAGACTCCTCTTTTCTCTTTTTCTCTCCAAGTCTGAGTTCCTTATCGCAACATTGGAGCGGTACTAAGCAGAGAACAGATGACTCATTGCAAAGGAAGCTCCCCTGGGCTACCTTTGTATTCCTTTTTCTACTACCCTCTGTCCCCCCAGTAATCTTTTGTAATTGGTATACGCCACCTTCCTCTCTCTCCAGTCCTAACTGTTGAAAACCTATGTTATATATCTCTTCCTTGATGCTGTTTAGTGCTTCCAAGTGATCCTTATTCATCTGTTTCATGAAGTAAATGAAGCTTTCGACATAATGACTCATTAATTCAAGCATGTGTTAATTGGGGGGGGGGGTGAATTTAACAACCCCCAGCCCACCCCCCACCAGTGGAAACCGGGCAGAGGGGCAGTTAAAATGGAGCAGGAGACTTGCCCGTTGTCCTTGCGGATTCTACATGAACAAATACAAGCCATGTCCCATGTCGTTGAATCATACCCACTAACTAAACTATCTGATGGCCTATGTGCGTTACATGCTGGTGATGACAATGGTCTAAGGTGGCTAGAATTATATGCCAACTCTGCATGCGCTAAATAAATATCTCCAGTTACTGATTGTGAGCAGTACCATTGTAGAGAGCAGTCAATTTAAATTCCATTCAGCAAACTTTGTTTTGAAATTGACAATGAAATTCACTTTTTATAGGATTTGTTTATTCTGATAAGTATTATGGATCTAGGGAATGCAGTTTTGAACTGGATTAATAATTTAGATGTGAATCTCTTGATATTTGGCTTGGAAGTCACTCAAATATCAGTCCCAGTTTATATGGCAGTGTGATGACCATGCCAGCAGGTTGCAACTGTCACTGCATGTCTGTTTGATGACATGACTGATTATTTTGCCTTTTAAGCATACAGGTAGACTATCCTTTATCCGAAAACCTCGGGACCAGCCGTGTTTCGGTTTTCGGAGAATTTCGGATTTCGGAAGGTGGGTCGGCGGGGGTCCGCGGGGGGGTCGGCGGGGGGTCGTGTGCACGACCCCCCGCCGACCCCCGCCGACCCCCCCCGCCGGCGCCGACCCCCCCGCGGACCCCCGCGGACCCCGACCCCCGCCGACTTACGGTTGGGGGCGTCGGGGCCGGCGGGGGTCGGCGGGGGGGTCGGCGGGGGGTCGTGGGCACGACTTACGCTGACGCTCAGCGTAAGTCGGCGGGGGTCGGGGTCGGCGGGGGTCCGCGGGGGGGTCGGCGGGGGTCGGGGCGGGGGGGGGTCCGCGGGGGGCGGGGCCGGGGGGGTCGGCGGGGGGGTTGGCGGGGGTCGGGGCCGGCGGGGGTCCGCGGCGGGGTCGGCGGGGGTCGGGGCCCGCGGGGGTCCGCGGGGGGTCGTGCGCACGACTTACGCTGGACTTACGCTGAACGAAAAAACCTTCGGTTTTTAGAGGGTTTCGGTTTTCGGAAGTTCGGATAAAGGGTAGTCTACCTGTATTAAATAGTAAATATGTAGTTTGTGACGTGAGCAATGAAATCTGGATTTTCCTTTGGTTGCTGCCAAGGCTAAAGCTGGTTACAGGGAATGGTGCCACTTAGAACAGACGAAGAGTTCTGGGACGAGGATTCAATGAAGATGTGAGGAGAATAACTGAGCGATGTTGCAGCAAGGAAGCTTTAAGTTGGACAAGGTGCTTGTTGGTGAGACAAAGATGGTCTACTGGCAGTGATCATACATTTGAAGCGGAGGAAATTATGAAATCCAGGCAGTGTAGCGATATTTAGAGAAATGCACAGTTATCACCAGTCTCTCTCATACCTAAACTTGGTGTCGTATTTGACCCCGAGATGAGCTTCTGACCACATATCTGCTCCATCACCAAGACAGCCTACTTCTGCCTCTGTAACATCGCCCGACTCCACCCCTGCCTCGGCTCATTCACTGCTGAAACCCCCATCCATGCCTTTGTTACCTCTAGAATGGACTATTCCAACGCACTCCTGGCCGGTCTCCCATCTTCCACCCTACACAAACTTGAGTTCATCCAAAACTCTGCTGCCTGTATCCTAACTCGCACCAAGTCTCGTTCACCCATCACCCCTGTGCTGGCTGACCTACATTGGCTCCCAGTCCAGCAACGCCTCAATTTTAAAATTCTCATCCTTGATTTCAAATCCCTCTATGGCCTCGCCCCTCCCTACCTCTGTAACGTCCTCCAGCCCTACAACCCTCCCGAGATCACTGAGCTTCTCGAATTCTGACCTCTTGCGCCTATTCATGGCTGAACTTCTACATCAACTCCATTTTGAGGATGAAGGAGCTAAAGTGGGGAGTTGAAGGGACATGGCACATGCCTTTTTATTTAGTTCTCAGTTGTCACTTGCTACCATGTTGGAGGGTTTTTGTCTTGCTTTGCCTTTCACAATCTTTATTTTCATGTTGTTCTGCTTTAATGGCTTTCATTGCTTCACTCATCTTATGTATCATATGCCAGTTTTCAGAAAATTGCTTGATGTCCATTTAACCCATTAACAGCCTCTCTGACAGGCATCAGCATTCCTGACTCTTGACTCCAACCTGTCCTCTTCCCTATCCTTTTTTTTTAGGATCCTTATCTTTCAGTTTGAAGAAAGTGTCTCTCTTTAGATGTTGATGGGCCTGCTATGCATTTGCAATTTTGTGCTACTGGCACTCGGTGACCACTGGTAATATCTGAAACATTTCAATACAAGAACCCTGTTAAAAGGGCAAATTCGTTGGCTGGAACAGGGTTTCTCTGATATAATGAGCTCATTTCCATCATTCAAGCTCTCTTGATGCAAGCAGTTGTGATACTTGGCATATGCCCTCCTGTAACTAATTTTGGCCTCAATCTGTTATCAAATTCATAAAAACCTTTTAGTTAAAGAGTAAAGCCTTAACTTGCTCATCAGGATTGCTTCTGCTTGTTTAACTGTACAGATAGATAACTTGGTCTGATTTGTAATGTGCCAAGAACAAAATTATTCATATCCACTTTCAAAAGAAATATATTGCTCTAATATATACAGCATGGAATGTAGAAGCACATGAATGGTTTGTTAGCATTTTGTTGCCGTTTTTAAACGAGCTGTGCCTGGCTTCCTTTTGGTTTGTTACTGCTTTTATATTTTAACCTAGGTGAAGGAGTCCAGCCATTCCTTGTCTGGGCTACTGAAGACTGCGAATGTTTATAAACATTGCCATGTAAACTCTTCGTGAGTTTATACTTCTTTCTATGTTGAGCACTTGTGTTTAGATTGCCTTGTATTTCTACAAATGGGGGCAATTACATTTTAGTAAGTTATTTCAGTTGGTTTCAAAACTATTACTGTTGGCTTAAACATGCACACTAATAGGATCCACTGTGTAAGCATATGGATGAGCAATAACATTAACACAGCTTTTTGTTTTGAGGCAGTTAGCTTTCAACAGTGGGGAATTATTATGAAAATTATCACTACAACCGAACTGCATTGATTATTATTAAAAACTCGTAACATCAGCTGGGCTACGGTTATGGAAGGTAAATGTTGATAATGAACTGCTCTGTGAACAGTGAAAGTAAGTGCACATGGACACTCGTGCAAATGTACATTCACATAAATCAAAACTTGTACTATACATATATCAAGTTGAACACTTTTTTCTTGTGCCTTCTAATGGCTATAGTAGAGTACTAAATGTGTCATGAACCTAATGTTAATTAATTATTCATTGTAAATATTGTAAGCTTGCTGTAATACAGTTTCTTGAGTATAAGGGAACCCCTAATGCATTACAGATTTATAGAGGAGTTTAGCACCAACTTATTTTAACAATAGAAACTTTTCTTATTACTTTTATACTGAAATTAATAGAAACTTTTATTTTGTACTTGGATTAAGCTAAGTAGTGGTACAGGTGAGAATAATTAGCCTAAAAGCTATGTGGAAATATTTAATTACCCTGCTAATTCTCCAGTCATAGTTCTTGACTTTTGAAGACTTTAAATTTACATGCTCTTCTAAATCAATTCTAAGTCTATTCTCTTGTGATAGGAGAGACACAAGGCATTTTTAATTGGGTCGTTTAAACATTGTTGGACAATAGTAAACTGGTTTACTAGTTTTAGTCATATCCTTTTTATCCCTTCCAGGAACACTGCTAAGATCAGGAACAACAGCAACTGTGGCTTTGTTGAAGAATGAAACTCGGCTTGTAGTTGCAAGTGTTGGAGATAGTCCAGCTATTCTTTGTCGTGAAGGAAAAGCTGAACAATTAACTGAAGATCACACCCCAAGAAGGAGCGATGAAAAGAAAAGGTAATTATACTCTGAGTACATCTTCAAAATACAAGTATAATAAGCTCGCTCGAGTGGCCCATTTAAGAATAGACATTAATGCAATAGAGTGTACACTGTAGATTCACCAGGACGATACCTGGGATGGGAAACTGTTGACTTTTTTTGATACTAGGAATGTTTCCACCGGAGCAAAGAAGGCTAAGGAGATTTAATGAGGGGTTTTTGGAATTGTGAAGCGTTTTGATGTAGTATGACCTCTGGTTGGGAGTCAGTGACCAGGGTCAATTCAAAATCATCACAGAGTGAGGAGAAAGGTTAGGATAAATTTCTTCGTGTTGGAGCAGGGAGTGTTTGAAGTAGAGACCATTGTACCTTTAAGAGAAAATTGGATACATATTTGAAGCAGGAGTTGTTACAGGACTATGGGGAGAAAGCAGAGCATTTGGGGCCAGGCTTCGATTGCTGGAGCAAAGAGCTGGCACAGACACAATGGGATGAATGGCCTCCTGTGTTGTAAACTTCTACTGTTCTAAATAGGGCAATAGTTGTATAAATGTCACTTGTAGGATGCGGAGGAATGCAAGAAATGCATGACAAGGCCACTCGTAGTCAGTGTGTATGTATAAATATTGTCTAGCTTTCACAAAATTGGTGCTGAATAGTAAAAATTACATAAATATACCTTATTTTTGAGATTAAGTTGGTTGGAAATTGTATCATTTGAATTTTTAAGATTGGATACTCGTAATCCTTTTAATATATATATAAAGGATTAAAGAGTGTGGCGGTTTCATAGATTGGAATAGTGCCGGAGACCCATACGTGAACGGTCGATTGGCTATGACCCGTAGCATTGGGGATATGGATCTCAAACCTTTTGGAGTAACTGCTCAACCAGAAGTCAACACAGTGGAGGTAAAATATCTTTTAACTTTATCTGTGGTCTCTTGCATTTTTCTTTTCAAAAGCATTTGAGTCCTAACAATAGTTTTCTTAACATCTTTACTAGTTGCAACATACAAAAGACTGTTTCCTGATCCTGACTACTGATGGAGTTAGTGGAATTATGGAGTCACAAGAAGTGTGTGATATTGTGAAAAAATGCCAAAATCCAGCGGAAGCTGCTGCTGTTGTAAATGAGCAGGCAAGAAAATATATCTGATTAAAAATCTTAATTCTGCATGCACAACCTAACTTCCTCTTACTGTCAGCTTTTTAACATTATAAATTCCACTGCCCATATTTATAATGGAATTTGCCTTTGTAAACTTGTCACAATTTGTAATTTATAATGGAAACCAGTTTCTGAACTTTTTATGCCAGTGCGGATGTCGTCGCAGTTTTCCGGTAACTTTGATTTCAAAGTTAAAATTTTGTTTATTTTAAGATTTTATGAATATTTAATCTTCCCCCCCTTTAGTTATTAAACTTCTAATTTCCTATCCTACCGGTAGTACTCTGACTGCTCCCACATCATGTCAGCTGTGGTTGCATTCTCACCTGCTACTGCTCCCCAGCCAGCCACAGGCAAGTTCCCTGCCCCAACAAATGTCCCAGTCTGCTGTTCTCCCTACTGGTGTGTGCGCCCATGCTTTCCACTTCTGACTAGCTGTTTCTTTTCTTCTCCTGTGACCTTTGAGTCATTGCTTCTCCAATCTGTTGATCACTTGGTTTATGGTCTGTTCTGGAGCCATTGATTGCCACCACAAATGTTCTCCATACCTCTCCTGGTCCATGCATTTTCTCTAGGTAGGGAAACCTCTAAACTCCACAGGTCCATTTAATTATAATGGCCCGAGTGACAATCGCTGCCAATTGAAGGAGTTCAAAATACCTTATACAGCCTTATTAGAAATTAATGCTGCTTATTTTGTAATTCCATCTTCCCTCTCCCCTTGGTAAGAACTAGCAAAAAGAAAAATGCATAACAATGTTGTTAAGGACAATCAAACTCCTCCCCTCTTTTTCCCCTCTTTCCCTGGTTCTCCTGAAAACTACATGTGTTCTTGACTCCCCATGTGCAATGTAATATGGGTGCAGATATATAAAATATAATGTATTAAAATGCTTGCATCTGTGTACACTTGCTGTCAACTTTTCCATTTTTAATAAATTTCTACATCCACATGTATCATGGAAACTGCCTATGTCACAATGTAACCCCTCCCATCATACACTTGGTCTAGTAGCCTGCTATAAATTAATATTCTCTTCCGTCCACTTCAGTAGACTATTAAAAAAACATTTTTTAATGTAACTTTCAGGCCTTGCAGTATGGAACCCAAGACAATGTAACCACCATGGTTGTGCCTTTTGGTGCATGGGGAAAATACAATACTTCACTCGCTCATTCAAGTTTTGGAAGAATGATGGTGGCAAACTCCAGATGGAGCTAAGTGCTACCCTGATGTTGGAAAACACCATAATCTAGTCTGGCTCTACTTTTGTAAACTATGACATTGTATTTATTTACAGGAAACTTTGTGCTATCCGGCACCCATGGGACCGAACTACTGCCGTTTTTTTAAAAGCTCCGGATAGACCAGCGTCAATGTTACCAGATAGGAGCTTTTCATCGCAGTATCTGACCACAAACACCGTTGCTCAGCAACAGCTTGTAAACA
The DNA here is from genome assembly GCF_052327205.1 of Somniosus microcephalus. Taxonomy (NCBI): domain Eukaryota; kingdom Metazoa; phylum Chordata; class Chondrichthyes; order Squaliformes; family Somniosidae; genus Somniosus; species Somniosus microcephalus. The sequence continues at coordinate 95,290,907 of NC_140994.1, read as the reverse complement.
CTCGGCCCAGTAGCTTGGAAGCGTCTCTGAAGCTGTTGCTAAGCGACAAAGATGCTTTCCAGAGCCTGCCTGTGAAAAGAATGCTAGGAGAAAAAAAAACCTAACCAAAACAGCTGCTGATTTCTGCCGTTAGATCAAAGTTGCCGGACATTCAACTTCCGGATAGCTCAAAGTTTCCTGTACAACAACTGTTGTAGTTTTAGATTTTTGTTAAGCCTGTTACCGTTAACTGATGGACTACAAGTTGAAATTCTAATTGCAGAAGAAAGAATATATTTCAGATTCCCAGCATCTGCAGTATTTTGCTTTTGTAAAGAATGTAATGTATTGTGTTCCTCTCTCTGGATTGCTTGTCAACTTGTAAATAATGGTATTGATGTTCAGCATCGGTTACTTCTCTTTATACTGGGCATCAGATTATGTTGTAGAGATATTGGCATACTTTGCTACAATTCACTCTGGGAAATTTAAGCCCTGATCACTATTTTTTCACTCAACTGCTGAGAATTGCCTTTGCCAAAGTTGACTTGTAACTGTAGCTCAGCATCCATCTAATGGTAATGAGACAATGGCCCAGATTTTCCTGTCAAAATAGCGGTGAGGTTAATGGTGATCGCCATTATTTATGCGCAAATGGTACAGCAATTTCAGGCGAGGGGCAGATGCGTAGTTAAAAACAAATATCCAAAAGTTGCACTCCAAGATTCCAAGTTCAAATATCCGCTGTTAGCTTTGCGAAAATGGCATCTTGCTGACTGGCATATCATGAAATGCACTGAATGGTGTGAAGCTGCTGAATTTGCGCGATAGATACAAACTAAACTCATCATAGAAATTTAAGTCTTGTCCATTACAGTCTAAGTACCCTTTTAATGATGTGATAGGTGTTAATTACAGCCAAACAACCTCTCTGGCACTGCAAAATATTTAATTACAATTCCTTCAGGTTTTAATTGTTGGAGATTTAAAAAAAATTAAATTTACATTTTTTTTTCTTTACCTCATTAGATGCCCTGTTACAGCCAAATTTGACCCAATGAAAATGTACATATTGGACTTCGTTTACAAAAATTAAATGTTGAAATTTCATATTAATGGAGGGTATTGTTGGTGTTCTGTGCACTCGGTATACTCAACAGGAAAGCTGTTGTTTTTGTATCTGTCCAAGTGTATGTAATGTTTTCCTGTGTCCATTTGTGTTCCTCTTCATGAAATGGCTCTGCATGGATGGAGTGAATGAGAAATTAAGACTTTTCTGTCTCATTCAGTAAGCAAATTGTTGTTTAAACACATAGTGGGTAAATTTTCTCAGGGCTTCTCCTCCTGCTCCATAACCGGAATTGCTCGATAATTAAGACCAAGGTCCATCGAGTTCACCTTCGACTATCCTGGTAGTTACATGATACAATGATGATGGAGTTGTTGACTAATCATCTCTGTCAATTATTCTGCAATTATGACTGACTTTGGGAAGACTCCAGTGATGGAGAGCTTTGGGAACCATAGCTCCAAAGTTACCTCCCAAGCATGCTACATTAACACACATGTCTCAAATTACTCACATACTGTATCCCAAAATGTTATTTTCTGAAAGCAATCTTATCTAATTTGCATTTGAATGAATCAATACTAGCTGCGTCCACCGTCTCCCTAGGGCGTCTGTTGCACAGACTGATCATTCACTGACTGAAATTTTGTTTTCTGCAGATCATTTGTGAATTTATACCCCTTTAAGCACAGGCTGTGTCCTCTGGTTCTGCTGTTTTGGACAATGTGAAATAGCATGCCACAGTCTACATTTATCTAGTCCCTTTTACAATCCTAAGAACAGCAATCTTATCACCTCTCAACCTTCTCTTTTCCAATGAGAACATGACCAATTTGCATAAATGCTCCGAATAATCTAATCCAACCCCTCAACCATTCTGGTTGCTGTCTTCTGTATCCTTTCAATAGCTGCTATATCCAGACCTGTACACCGTATTCTTAGTGCGGTCATAGAGTCATAGAGTTTTACAGCACAGAAAGAGGCCCTTCAGTCCATCGTGTCTGCGCCGCCCATCCATCCCTGTCCAGTCTAATCCTATTTTCCAGCATTTGGTCCATAGCCTTGTATGCAATGGCATTTCAAGTGCTCATCCAAATGCTTCTTGAATGTTGTGAGGGTTCCTGCCTCTACCACCCTTTCAGGCAGTGAGTTCCAGATTCCAACCACCCTCTGGGTGAAAAAGTTCCTCCTCAAATCCCCTCTAAATTTCCTGCCCCTTACCCAGAATCTATGCCCCCTTGTTATTGACCCCCCTACTAAGGGGAAAAGTTCCTCTTTATCTACCCTATCTATGCCCCTCATCATTTTGTATACCTCAATCAGGTCCCCCCTCAGCCTTCTTTGCTCCAAGGAAAACAACCCCATCCTGTTTAGTCTTTCTTCATAGCTGAGGCGCTCCATCCCAGTTAACATCCTGGTGAATCTTCTCTGCACCCTCTCCAAAGCAATCACATCCTTCCTATAGTGAGGCGACCAGAACTGCACACAGTACTCCAGCTGTGGCCTCACCAGCGTTTTGTACAGCTCCATCATAACCTCCCTGCTCTTGCCTTCATTAGCCGAGGCATAGAATATAAGTATCCCATATGCCTTTTTAACCACCTTATCTACCTGTTCCGCTGCCTTCAGGGATCTATGTACATGTACACCAAGGTCCCTCTGACCCTCTGTACTTCCTAGGGTCCTACCACTCATTGTGTATTCCCTTGCCTTATTTGTCTGTCCAAAATGCATCACCTCGCACTTTTCAGGGTTAAATTCCATTTGCCACTTTTCCGCCCATCTGACCAACCCGTTTATATCGTCCTGTAGCCTGAGGCTTTCCTCCTCGCAATTTACCACCCCACCAATTTTCGTGTCATCTGTGAACTTACTGATCATACCTTTTACATTCTCATCCAAATCATTTATGTAGATCACAAACAACAAGGGACCCAGCACCGATCCCTGAGGTACCCCACTGGGTATGTCGGACCAAGTGACAGGATTACTTTCGAAGGATAACTTCAGTGGAAACATTGTTTATGCGTAAATGGGGGTTTCCACTGAAGTTGCCGCTGTGGAGTGGAAGAACTCCTGAGCAAATTCACCCCAATGTCTGAGGGTACTGGCGAGAATGATTATTCCAGCTAGTCTGTGGCGAGGTATATTAAAGCTGATCTGGAGTGATCCTTGTTTACTTCTATTCAACTTGTCTTGACCTGTCTGCAATGAACTGTGATATGCTTCTTTAAAATATTTTGAATTGGGAAATCTTTTCCTTTTTTGTAAAAATAAAAGCCCCAAGCCCCATGAGACTCATCTATTGTTATTTTTGTACAACATATTTCTGCAATAGGAAAGGGATGGTCAATAACATACTTACCCATTCAGCTTTTCTGTCTCCTTGGAGTTAGTTTTGACTTAATTGCTAATATGTTTTGCATTCTACTATATAATTATTGTTTTCTGAACAATTTCTGCTTCAGTTCATATTTTGTACAGCATAATTACAGTTGTTCACTATGCACACTTGCAAATTAAATTGTGAATGCAAATTAATCGGTCCCTCATCTGGCTGAAGGCAAGTTGTTCAGTTAAATAAACATTCTCTTCAAAATTGTGGGTCTTTTTAAGCTGTGTCTTAAATATTGATTCAGCAGGTTAAATTTATGCGTGAAATTGCACATGTAGCAAAGACAACAAGAATGCATATTTGTGCATGAGCTACAATTTTTTGTATGTCCTGTTGTGAAGCTAATTTTCTTAATTTTTGAATATCCAACAGCTCCTTCTCCATTTCTTTATTGGGGCCTTTTATCACTCATTGGCCCAGATTTTACAGGGCCGATCTTGGTGTGCGCACAGCGTATGCTGTCGTAAGTCCTCAGAATGGCCCCGCAAGTTCCGGCATGCGCGAAAATCCGGAACTTGCGATCTGTTAAGTTTCTCCTTGACAGATCGTCTGCATGTGCCCCAAAAACACTTTCGCTGGAGCAAACTACTAGCCAGCGAATGCCCACGAAACCCTTGCGCCTGGTAAACGCAGGCATAGGGCATGCTTTTACCAGCATAAGGGTTAAAATAAATGTTAAAATTAAAAAAAATTAAAACATACAAAAACATTTAAAATTAGTTCATGTAAATTTTGGGTCAGATTAAAATGTTTTTATTAAAAAATTAAATTTTTATTTTAAATGCTTAAAGGGAATTTTAATTAATGTTGAACGTGGGAACATTTATTTTTATTAGAATTGTGTTCATTATTTATTTGGGGATTCCTCATTAGCTTATGCGAAATCCCATTTTTTAATTGGTTGGCCTGGCCCACGTGATCCCAGGGACGCTTCTGAACTGCCCGGGATCCGTGGGCCTTTACGCAGATGTATGCCTGCAGCCCCAGGACCCAAAGCTTCAGAGCCACCAGGTACTTTTGTATTTTTTTTCTGGCTGCACATATACTCCGGAGGGACGCCTCCGACCACAAATTCAGGGCCACTGTTTTTGATACTGTGTGCAGAATTCAATTTTGTGGCATTTGTTCACATCACAAGATAATTACAGATGAGGAATGACATTCAGTTCAATTTAGTCCATTCCTCTACAATAAGCCCAAAGTCCCCTTGTTGCAGCATCCAATTGGTTCTTAAATAATTCCAGGATTTTTGCCTCCAATGTTCTACTCAGTAGTCCATTCTATGGCCGGAATTTTCTGGGGTCCGTGCGGTGCGATTGGAGGCGGGTCGTATGGGGAATTTGAAAAATCTAGCAGTGAGTCGGGAACCTGCCGTCATCCTGCCCCCCCGTCTTTCTCTCGGGCGCGTTTGCCGGCGCAGCAGTGACCCGAACGGCAGAGGTGGGCGAGCTAATTTAAATCATTATTAGGTACTTGAGTCTTTTTCACTCTACTTTTCAAATTTCACTGGCTGATCACGGGAATCATGCAGCTCGGGAACCACGTCTGTCAACCTGAGGCAGAGGTTGAGTGGCCATTGATCCAGCTGATTAGTGCACAGCATAGAAAGTACAAATAGAAAGTACAATTAAAAAGTCCAACCTCACAACTGATCACTTTCCTCAGGCAGAAGCTTTTGCTGACTGGATTGCCAACACAGATTTAGCTTTCTACAGGCTGCAAATGTTTCCAGCTAAGTCGCCATCCAGTCTCACTTCATAGGTTCTAACAATCACCTCATTGACAGATTGCTTCTATCATCTCTACTTGATCTGCCATCTATTCCATCAGCTTGGGTGCCGTTTATACTGTCTCACCTTGGTCCTCAGAATCAGACTACAATGAGCCCCAGCACCAGGTACACCAGCAGCACCAACAACACCACCACCAACCTTCTCCTCAACCACCTGATGCTGAACAAGACAGAGGGCATCAGCGCAGGGCTGCACCATGCCGGAGGTGATACCCAGGGTATACAGGCAGAGAATGAGCTTCCTTAAAATGACTGAGCAGCTGTGCCAAAGGAGGCTCAGGCTATCATGCCAGGTCGTCACACACATTTGCACATTGCTGGAGCAAGACCTGCAGCCAGAGGAGTGGGTGGACATGCCTTACAACAGCTATTTGTATTTATATAGCGCCTTTTACGTAGTAAAACTTCCCAAGGCACTGCACAGGACTAGTTTAAGACACAAAATTTGACACGAGCCACATAAGGATAAATTAGGGCAGGTGATCAAAAGCTTGGTCAAAGAGATAGGTTTTAAGGAGCGTCTTAAAGGAGGGTAGAGGTAGCGAGGCGGAGAGGTTTAGGCAGGGAATTCCAGAGCTATGGGCCCAGGCAACAGAAGGCATGGCCACCAAAGGTTTAGCAATTATAATCAGGGAAGCTCAAGAGGGCAGAATTAGAGGAGTGCAGGTATCTCGGGGGGGCGGTTGTGGGGTTGAAGGAGATTACAGAGCTAGGAAGGGGCAAGGCCATGGAGGAATTTGAAAACAAGGATGAGAATTTTGAAATCAAGCGCTGCTTAACTAGGAGCTAATGTAGGTCAGCAAGCACAGAGATGATTGGCGAACGGGACTTGGTGCGAGTTGGAACACGGGCAGCCGCGTTTTGGATGACCAAGTTTACATGGGTGGAATGTGGGAGGCCAGCCAGGAGTGCATTGGAATAGTCAAGTCCAGAGGTAACAAAGGCATGGTTGAGGGTTTCAGTAGCGGATGAGCTGAGGCAAGGGTGGAGACAGGCGATGTTACGATCTTATGGCTGTCAAAGGCACCAGTGCCCTCAACTTCTTCGCCTCAGGCTCCTGCCAGGGATCTGCAGCAGACATTTGCGGCATCTCACAGTCGGCCACCCACAGATGCATCACACAGGTCACCGATGCCCTCTTTGACAAGTCAGCCAATTATATCAATTTTGCCACTGATGAAGCCAGTGTTACTGAACATGCGCTCGGCTTTGCCGCTATGGCTGGCTTCTCATGGGTGCAGGGCGGCATCGACTGCACACATGGCCATCAGGGCACCCCATCATCACCAAGAAGTCTTTGTCAACCGCAAGGGCTTCCACTCCTTCAATGTGCAGCTTGTCTGCAACCATAGTAAGATCATCATGCGTGTGTGCGCCAAATTCCCTGGCAGCTGCCATGTTTCTTTCGCCCTGTGCCAGTCCACCTTCCCTCAGCTCTTTGCTCCTCCAAACAGACTTTCCGGCTGGCTGCTTGGAGACGAGGGCTATCCACTGAAGATGTGGCTCGTGACACCCTTGAGGCCCAGGAGAGATATACTGAAAGCAACATTTCCACCAGATGTGTCAGAGCAGACAATAGGCATGCTAAATATGTGCTTCAGATGCCTTGACAGATCTGGAGGAGCCCTTCAATACGCACCAGCCAGGGTCTCCAGAATTGTCATGGTCTGCTGTGCCCTGCACAACACAGCGCAACAGCGAGGATTAGCACTGCATAAGGATCAAGGCACTAACCCCACAGCCTCTACAGAGGAGGAGGAGCAGGAGGAAGCTGCAGTCCAGATCCCACCAGCGGCCGAGCACATTGCTGCCTGGGAGGCCAGGGATGGGCTCATCATGGTCAGATTTAATTAACTTTATGCATTACACCCAAATGCTTGCCACTTGCTGCACCAGGTTTGCACCACCCCACAATAACACCATAAAGCATCCCTACAATGACCAAGCCATTACTTTCACGCTGACCACCATTGCCGGAGGTAACATTATGTCTCACCATTCACTGCAACTTACTAAGCCACTTCCAAATGTGCACACAAATTTGTCCATGACCGGAAAGTGGTGAAAATGAAGATTTTTATGTGTGACATTACAGTAACGGAAACTTTACTCAATCATTTAACAAAACACCCAAGTGGATACCCTTGTGAATCAACTTGTGTTTCATCTTTCTCCTACGTGTACATCTACGAGGTGCTACCTCTGTGGCTTCAGTGGAGGTAGAGGCAGCCTGCTTACTTCCCTGCTGTGTCTGCTTAGATGCTTTTGGTGGACGTCCCCTGGGTTTTGGAGCCTGTGATGGCCCCGCCAAAGTCTGCTCCTCCTGCAACAGTGCAGGGGCAGACTCGGCCATTGCTGTCCGAGGAGGCATCTGGGGCTCTGACTGAGGGGGTGGCAATGGGGGAGAAGTGTAAGTGCTTTGAGAGGAGCCCCTACTTCCATGTCCCCTCTCACCATCATCCCCCTCATGGGCCACCCGCACTTCCCTGCTAGCAAGGAGCTGGAGAGCACCTTGCTGCACATCAGTGGGTCCATGAGGATCCACATCTATGTTGACATCCCTCCTAGACAGGAGGTTTATGAGCATCTGCCATCTATTCTCCATAGAGACCATGTGCTCCTGTGAGTGGCATATTAGATGTTTCATGCAGGTGGCCATCCTTTCCATGGAAGTGCCCACAGTTGCCATCGCTGCGACAGTGGTGCTCATGTTGGAGATGGACTTCTCCATTCTCTGAACATTTGCAGACATCGCGGTCGCAAAACCTGTCAAAGCCTCCTGCACTTCTTAATGCACCTTCAAGAACACCCTCTTTCTCGATGGCCCCCGAGGCTCAGCGTCTGCATGCAACTGAGCAGAGCTGGGAGCATCCTGTGCCCTCCAACAAGGAGTCTCTACTGCTGTTCATGTCTCCACCATCTGCTCTTGCTCACTTGTGAATTGTGAGACACCAGGTGGCAACACTATCTCGCGAGGGACTCACTGAGCTGCAAGTATCTGCGCTGGTGCTGGGTGCGCTTATGTCTGGTGACGGTGCACCTTCAGAGGCTGGAGGCTCCTCTGAGGAGTTGTCTTCCTCTTCCTCCTGGACAGTGGCTGGGGCGGGGGGGGGTGGGGTGGAGGGGTCCCTTGATGGACCTGTGGGAGAGTAAAGAGATGAGTTAGATATATCATATGAAGAATGGTGCAGATACCATTGTGCACATGATGACCATTCAGTGGCTGCTGACATCAGTTCCTGTATGCTGAGATGTCCCCCTCTCTCCATCTCCCACCTCCAGCTGCTTGGCAACTCCAGAAACTTCCAAGGCAGTCTCCTTTGCTGATGTTAGGGTCGCCAATGATGGCGTTCCACCTCCGGTTCTGTCCCTCTCCCTCTTATTGTGGGCTCTCTTTTCCTGCAAAGAGGGAAAGAGAAGGTTGAGTGAGAGTGATGGAGTGAGTGTAAGGAATAGATGGGTTACATCTTTAGAGGGTGACTGTGATGGAATGGGATGCCAAAGCCAAGTGGCCTCCTTGTGTGTTAGTTGGTATGATTGCATTAGGATAAGGGTCACTGTGAGAGGTGGCTAGTGTGATGGGGATGTGATAATGTAGATAGAGAGGGATGGATGGACGTGCAAGGTATGTTGGTGTGAGTAAGGATGTGCAGCAGGAGTAGGGTAGGGAAGGCAGAGGGACCTTGTTGTGCATGTACATAGATCCCTGAAGGCACCAGGACTGGTAGATAAGGTGGTTAAAAAGGTATATGGGATACTTGCCTTCATTAGCCATAGGATATAAGAGCAGGGAGGTTATGTTGGAGCTGTACAAAACGCTAGTTAGGCCACAGCTGGAATACTGTGTGCAGTTCTGGTCACCACACTATAGGAAGGATGTGATTGCATTGGAGAGGGTGCAGAGGAGATTCACCAGGATGTTACCTGGGCTGGAGCGCTTCAGCTATGAAGAGAGACTGGACAGGCTGGGGTTGTTTTCCTTAGAGCAGAGAAGGCTGAGGGGGGACCTGATTGAGGTGTACAAAACTATGAGGGGCATAGATAGGGTCGATAGAAAGGAACTTTTCCCCTTAGTAGAGGGGTCAGTAACCAGGGGGCACAGTTTCAAGATAAGGGGCAGGAGGTTTAGCAGGGATTTGAGGAAAAGCTTTTTCACCCAGAGGGTGGTTGGAATCTGGAACTCACTGCCTGAAAGGGTGGTAGAGGCAGGAACCCTCACAACATTCAAGAAGTATTTAGATGAGCACTTGAAACGCCATAGCATACAAGGCTACGGACCAAGTGCTGGAAAATGGGATTAGAATAGACAGGGCTTGATGGTCGGCATTGACATGATGGGCCGAAGGGCCTCTTTCTGTGCTGTATAACTCTATGACTCTATGACTATCTATGATGGGGATGTGATGAGAAGCACAGCAGGTTGAAGTTGAGTGTGGCTTTGTACTCACCTTTCCTGATCTAATGAGATCATGGAAACATTTCCGGCACTGCACCCAGGTTCTCCTGACCACATCCCTGCTGTTTACCTCCTCTGCTATTTGGAGCTAGGCTCTTCTGGTCTCCTGGGGAGGTCTCTTCTGCCCATTAAGGAGTCATCGGAGAACCTGGGTGCAGCCCTCTGTCTCAGTGCAGTCATATTTGGCACTCTTTCCAGCAGTCCCAATGTGCAGTGTGCTGCCGGCACACTCCTAGATGAGCCTTCAAATGCAATGTGGCCATGGCCCCTTTAAATATCCCAGCTGAAAACGCATAATCGCGAACGTGTTCAGACCTGCACCATTTAATTGGGCCGGGTAACACGCAGAGCGGCCTTAATAGGCCCCATTAATGCAAAGTCGCTCTGAGGAGTGGCATGGGATGAAGAACGGGATTGTGACCCGCCATAGCGACCACCTGCACCCGACCCACCCAGGTACGGAAAATTCCAGCCTATGCTTTGATCACACTGTAGAATTTCTTGATATCAGTCCTAAATTTGCCTTTTACTAGTTTTAACCTGTGGCCCTTTGTCCTACGCTCTCAAAGTAATTTTCCAGAATTTTGCATTTAGTTTACAATCTTTGCACTACTTCCATTGATTGAATGTCTCCCTCGTGTCTTGACCCTAACTGGAGACAGTACTTCAGCTGTGGTCTGACCAGAACACTCTACATAAAGTTTGACAAAAAGCAAAAAAACTGCCAATGCTGGAAATCTGAAACAAGCAGGAAATGGTGGAAGCATCAAGTCAGTTAGGGTTTGTGGAGAGTGCAGATTAGCTAATGTTTCCAGTGTAGACCCTTCATCAGAGCTTTAGGGGTGAAGTTGGACATGGGCAGGATCGCAAAACAGGCTGTATAGCATCGGTCACTAGTTATACGCCCGGCCGATGTTTATTCACTTCAACAGAAATGTCTATCGGGCGTGATGTGTAATGAGCAGCAAAAGCGATTCCGCCTTTTGTGTCCCTGCCCATGTCCAATTTTACCCCAGTAATGTTTAATCATGACTTTCTCTGCCTTGTACTCTACTGCTTTTGGCTTATAGTTCAACATTCTACTGGCTTTGTGACTACTGTTCTGCATTGGTTGGATTTATTATTTTGTCTCCCCATGTGCAGCACTTTGGCCATGATTTCGCCTACCAAGGTGGACTAAGCCCGGTTGAGTTAGCTTCTGGATGGCGACCCCGCTCCCAGTTCCATCCTGCTGTGTAAGAAGAATTTTGCATTGATTGGGCTCGTTAAGCCCGCCCTGTGAGGTTCCCGTCCAAATTAAAGGAAGCGGGTCTGACGACATCATTTGATGACGCGTCATCAGCCGGCTTCCTTAAAGGGACCATGTCCAAATTGATTTTGACAGTTTTGAAGTTAGTGTTCTACAGCATTGAGGTGCTGCAAACGTTGACAAGCACTGCACAAAGGCACAGGGCTGCACCCAGGCTCTCCCATGACTCCCTCCATATGCTTATGGAGGGAGTCACAGCACGCAGGGAGGTTCTCTTCCCTTCCAATAGGCGGAAGACATCTCCCTAGTAGACCAATGCAGCCTGGTTGCACATTGCCCAGGAAGACACAAGCAGGGATGTCATCAGGAGGACCAGGCTGCAGTGGCGCAAACCTTTCAATGATCTCAGTAGATCACGAAACATTACTGCAAAGCCACACTCAACCTCATCCTGCTGTGCCACTCATCACATCCCCATCACTCTGCCTTCCCTACCCTACTCCTGCACATCTTTACTCACACCAACTTACCTTGCACCTCCACCCATCCCTCTCTATCTATATTAGCACTTTCCCATCTCACTAGCCACCCCTTACACTCATTTTCACCCTACTGCAAGCAACCCAACTAATAACACACAAGGGTAGTGTAATGTATATACCTTTAAGGGGGGAACTATGTTTTACAGCTCATGTATACTGCAGTACCGGCAGTGACCACACCTGTATATAGCACTGAGTAGTAATCTGTACAGATCAGTTGCAGTGTGAGGCACGTTGAGTAAACACCTGTTGTACCGTTCTCCGCAGTCTGTGTCTTATTATACACGGACGCAACATTGGCGACGAGGCAGGTTCGAACCTACCTGCAACTCTGCATCACCTCCCGGGGATTCGTTCCTGGAGATCAGTGGATTGGAGGTCAAGGCCAGAGACTCGGGCGTCGACCACGGGCAACCGCCCAGTCATCCAGCAGAGACTCGAGAATTGCGGGGGAGGCTGTCGAGAGCCAGGCTTGGCTTTCCAGTCGAGGTGGTCCAGCGAAACGGGCTGGCAACAGGTAGTGCGCAGACCCTTCCCGGACAGCGGCGGGCTAGAGCCCGACTGAGCAGCACAGCAAAGGGCCGAGCAGTGTCGATGGGGGAGAGAGAGAGAGGGCAGAGTGCACAGGGCGCAACCGGTGTTCAGGGGCCGAGCAACATCGGAGAGAGGGAGAGAGAGACGTGCAGAAACCTGCGAGGCGCCGCCATTGCCACGAGGACCGCCGAGAGCGGCGTTGGCAGCAGTGCAGGAGAAGCGCACGAAACCTACAGGGCGCCGCCACTGCCACGAGAACCGCCGGGAGCGGCGTTGGCAGCAGCGGGGGAGGAAGGAAAGCGCGGGAGACACCATTTTAAACCACACCCAAAATGCCGAAGAGTGGCAGTATCACCGCATTTGACAATGAAGTCGAAGATTGGACTACATATGTCGAACGAATAGAGGTGTACTGCAAGGCAAATGAGGTGTCAGATGACAAGAAAGCGTCGGTATTGTTAAATTTAATGGGTGCAAAGACGTATGGTTTATTACGAAATCTAGTAACCCCAACGAAGCCAATGGAAAAGAGTTTTGAAGACATAATAACGATACTAAAGGAACATTTAAACCCCACACCACTGCTGATAGCAGAAAGATTCAAGTTTCACAAACGGAACCAGCATAAGGATGAAAGCAATGCTGATTATATAACAGAACTACGCAAACTATCGAAACACTGCCAGTTTGGAGCGGGACTGGCAGATACCTTAAGGGACAAGTTTGTGTGTGGGCTTCAAAGTGAAGGAACCCAGAAATGGCTTTTATCTGAAAAGGACCTTACACTGGAAAAGGCTTTCAGCATTGCGGTATCATATAAAGCAGCAGCACGGGGCGCTGCAGAGATACAACAGAGACCACAAGAATATGGCACAAACGAAATGTCCTTTGGAACAGAGAAGTGCTATCGCTGCGGCAGAACAACACACGACCAGAATGATTGCTGGTTCAAAGACAAAGTGTGCAGACAGTGTGGAAAAGTAGGACACGTAGCACGAGTCTGCAGGTTGGGAAAGAAAACCAGCAATAAGAAACCTACCAAAGGAAAGTACAAGAAGGTACATAAGATGACGGAGAATAGTTCAGACAAACAAAAGAGTGATAACGACTCCGAAAGCAGGGAACTGAGTTGTCTGAAACGACATAATGTGATCGCAACGGAGGATCACCGAACCATTTGGGTCACTCTCAAGTTAGCAGGAGTCCAGGTAAAGATGGAATTGGACACAGGATCAGCCCTAACAGTCATAAACCGACGGGACTATGAGCGGCTATTCTCACACATACCCTTGAGAGACACAAAAATTATTTTGAAGACGTACACGGGGCAAAAAGTCTACCCCAAAGGAAAAATAAGGGTGACCGTTGTGATAAAAATAATAACTTCCGGGAAGTTATGTCATCACTTCCTGTGAACTGTGAACTGTGAACTATGAACTATGAACTGTGTACATACCTCACTTCCTGTCATGTGTCACTTCCTGTTGGACTGGTATAAACACTGGTCTGTTCAGTATTGTAAGAGGCTTCTACCAGAGGCATGGTAAAGACCTCTCTTGTATATAGTGTGTTTATAAGTTACTTAAAGCTTACTTTAAAGTTACTTGATGGTAAGCCTCCTTTTTCTTACATCAATTTAAGTAACTTAATATTTACACTCACGAATACTAGACCTTCGGACAAACTCAGAATTAAGGATCCAGGGAACCACCCATCATGGAGAAAATCCTTAGACCTATTCGTCTGGACTTGGACCCGAATGCACCAGCAGCTGGCAGGGTATGGAAGCATTGGTACCGTACTTTTGAGAATTTTCTGGATGAATGTGAAGCGGATGCTCCTGCTAGATTGAAGATACTTATCAATTATGTGACCCCAAAAGTGTTCGAATATGTTGATGAATGGGATAATTACGATGAGGTGATTCGGGCACTTAAGAAACTGTATGCCAAGACCCCAAATGAGGTCTATGCTAGACATCTACTGGCCACAGCCCGACAAGGGCCAGGGGAATCAATTGACGAATTCCTGCAAGAACTTCGCAGGCTCAGCGTAGATTGTAACTTTCAGGCAGCCTCAGCTGAGCTGTACCGCCAAGAAATGATTCGTGATGCTTTCATCTGCGGGATTGCCTCTCCATTTATACGCCAGCGTCTACTAGAAAGTAAAACACTTGAGCTACAAAAAGCTTTTGACCTAGCTTGTTCACTGGATTTGGCAAAGAGAAATGCAGACCTCTATCAGCTGCCCAGATCTCGATCTGCTGCTGTAGCTGCAACCAGACAATTCAAGCGGTCTCAGGTGAACCCTATCATGGGGGAATCTAATTCTGATAATTCTGATGAAGAAGAGGAGGACGACCCCACTTTAGCAGCCTCTTGGCAATCTAGGAAGGAATGCTTCTTTTGTGGAGATGCTTTTCACCCTAGGAAAACCTGCCCTGCTCGCAATGCAATCTGCAGTTATTGCGGGAAAAAAGGACATTTTGCTAAAGTTTGCCTATCAAGGGCCTCTACGAGGGCCAATCCAGCTAAGGCCTACCGAACTGCCCCAATTAGGGCCTATCAAGATGCTCCAGCTAGGACCTATCAAGCTTCCTCTCGAGCTCTCTCCCGAAGAAGCACACCGAGAGTTTTAGCCACTCTCTGTGCAACGACACCAATTACAGCTGCTTGCCCACAGAACCTGTCTCATGCTGCCACAAAAATTTCAATTAAGGGGCATACCTTAGATGCCTTAATTGACTCAGGAAGTACTGATAGTTTCATTAAGGAACAGATTGTTGCGAAATTGAAACTACATGTCTTCCCATCGGACCAGGCAATTGCGATGGCCCAGTCATCACTTAATAGCAGAATCTCCGGCTTTTGTGTTGTTGATATGACACTTCATGGTCGTATGTATCCCTCCACCCGACTTTCGGTGCTCAAGGACTTATGTAGTGATCTCCTCTTAGGACTGGACTTCCAAAAACAGCATAAGAAACTCACCATTGAGTTTGGTGGATCCAAACCCGGACTTACTATTTCTAATATACCGTCTAAATTACCATTTTGTGCATTATCAGCAGCTTCACTTGATGAACCCTCATTATTTGCCAGTATTCCGCCTCAATGCCAACCGATAATAACGAAATCGCGGCGCTTTAATCAGGAAGACCAATCTTTTATTGCGGCTGAAATCTCTCGACTTCTAGCAGAGGATATCATTGAACCATGTTCGTCGCCCTGGCGGGCTCAAGTCGTCATTGTCAAGAACCCTCTAAAACCTCACAAACAGCGACTATGCATCGATTATTCGCAAACCATCAATCAATATACCGACTTGGACGCCTACCCATTGCCGCGCATTGATGATATGGTTAATAAACTGGCCGAATACAAAGTGTTCTCAACTTACGATTTAAAAAGTGCCTATCATCAGTTACCCTTGAAGGTCTCAGATAAGCAGTACACAGCCTTTGAGGCTAATGGACGGCTGTACCAATTTCGTCGCCTCCCATTCGGGGTTACTAATGGAGTGGCTGTCTTTCAACGGGCAATGGATGGCCTGGTTAAGCAGGAAAACCTAAGGGACACTTTTCCCTATCTTGATAACATTACCATTGCAGGTCACGATCAACAGGAACACGACTCCAACCTCCAAAAATTTCGGGATGCCCTCCATCGCCGTAATTTGACCCTGAATGAATCCAAATCTGTTGAGTCGCAACCGACCATCAACATCCTTGGCTACTGCGTAGGCAATGGTATCATTAAGCCAGACCCAGAAAGACTTCGCCCGCTCCAAGAGCTCCCGTCACCTAAGAATCCGGCTTCTTTACGTCGGGCTCTCGGTCTGTTTGCATACTACGCTAAATGGATTCCTCATTTTTCGGACAAAATCCAACCCTTGCTGCATGCTAGATCATTTCCACTGGGAACAGCGGCTGTTGCAGCCTTTAACCTTCTCAAAAAAACAGTTGGAGAAAGCGGCTCTTCACTCCATTGATGAGAATCTCCCTTTCGTGGTTGAATGTGATGCCTCGGAGGTGGCAATCTCGGCTACTCTGAATCAGGAAGGTCGTCCTGTAGCATTTATGTCCAGGACCTTACAAGGTGCCGAGCTACATTATCCTCCAGTTGAGAAAGAAGCCACAGCCATCATAGAGGCAGTACGGAAGTGGAACCATTTTCTAGCTCTCCAGCACTTTACATTGATCACGGACCAACGATCAGTCGCCTTCATGCTCGATAATCGAAAACGAACCAAAATTAAGAATAATAAAATACAACTTTGGAGGATGGAACTGGCCTCTTTTGGTTATACCATTCTCTATCGGCCTGGCAAGGAGAATGTGGCCCCGGACACCCTCACACGGGCATTCTGCTCCACTATGTCATCCTCCACCCTCATGGATGTCCACAATGGTTTGTGCCATCCTGGCGTTACGCGCATGCTACATTTCGTACGATCACGGAATCTCCCTTTTTCCACTGGAGATGTAAAGAAAATATGCTCAGAATGCCGGCTTTGTGCGGAATTAAAACCTCAGTTCTTCCGCCCCTCAGATGGTATACTCATACATGCAACCCAACCGATGCAACGACTTAGCATCGATTTTAAGGGCCCAGTGCCCTCTTCAACTCGGAACACATATTTGCTCGCCATGATCGACGAATATTCACATTTTCCGTTTGCCTTCCCCTGCTCCAATATGCTGGTGTCCACCGTAATCTGCTGCCTTGAGCAGGTATTTTCTCTCTGTGGCATGCCGGCTTATATTCACTCAGATCGGGGTCCATCCTTTATGTCGAGGGAACTCAAGGACTACCTCTCAGAACGGGGAATTGCTACAAGCAAAACATCACCATACCATCCCATCGGAAATGGGCAGGTAGAGAGGTATAACGGTATCATCTGGAATTCCGTACGTCTCGCTTTAAGATCTCGGGGCCTACCAGACCAGCAATGGGAAACAGTGCTTCCGGATGCATTGCACTCTATACGGTCCCTGCTTTCTACAGCCACAAATACTACACCTCATGAGCGGTTCTTTGGATTCCAGCGTCGCTCATCTCATGGGACATCACTCCCGTCATGGCTAACTACTCCTGGACCTGTATTACTCCGAAGATACGTTCGGACGTCTAAAAATGACCCTCTTGTAGACGAGGTCGAACTAACCGATGCCAACCCCACCTATGCAAACATACGATATTCCGACGGCCGAGAATCTACCGTATCATTGCGGGATCTGGCTCCCTGCCCACCAGGACCTAGTGGGACATCGGGTGATGGCATTTCACCAGGAAACTCTTGGGACCTATCGGGTACCCCTCTCCAGGATCCTGATCGGACACCAACTAGCTTGGTGCCGGTAGAACCCCGTGCTCAAGGTTGCGACCCTCCCAGTACCACGCATGAAAGTACTGGTCTGCCACAGACCAGCTCTGCACCTCCCTCTGAACAGAGGCAGTCTGACTTTGAACCTATTGGGGCTCGTACTCGAAGCCATGATCTCCCCGACCCTTCACAGGGCAATCCAGGCCACACGGACTCTGGCCAATGGCCAACCGCATGTAAGCGGACCAGCGACCCTCTACGACGGGAATCCAAACGGGTGCGACTCTTCCTTTTTCGGCGGCTGCGGACCAAAAGGTAGACCACAGCCTCCTAAACCTGCAGGAGGGAAGAATGTGATAAAAATAATAACTTCCGGGAAGTTATGTCATCACTTCCTGTGAACTGTGAACTGTGAACTATGAACTATGAACTGTGTACATACCTCACTTCCTGTCATGTGTCACTTCCTGTTGGACTGGTATAAACACTGGTCTGTTCAGTATTGTAAGAGGCTTCTACCAGAGGCATGGTAAAGACCTCTCTTGTATATAGTGTGTTTATAAGTTACTTAAAGCTTACTTTAAAGTTACTTGATGGTAAGCCTCCTTTTTCTTACATCAACCGTTATATATAACGGTAAGAAAACACCAAAACTAGACCTGTATGTATTGCAAGATGGGGGACCACCATTACTGGGACGTGAATGGATCCGGAAAATACAACTGGATTGGCATTCCATACAGGCACTGACTGTGGCTGACAAAAAGGATGACGACGTCACACCTGGGCGACTGTCAAAGATCCTAACTGACGCGAAAGAAGTGTTCCAGCAAGGACTCGGAACACTAAAAGGCATGACAGCGACGATTAAAATTGAAGAAAACGCAAGCCCAAAATTTTTTAAGGCCAGACCGGTACCTTATGCGATCCGCCCAGCCGTCGAAGCAGAGCTGGAGAGTCTGGAACGTTCAGGTGTACTGTCCAAGGTAGACTGGAGCGAGTGGGCTACAACCATCGTCCCTGTGATGAAAAAGTCGTTGAGCAGCACGCCTGGGGAACCAAGGAAGGTTCGCATCTATGGGGACTTTAAGGTAACAGTGAACACTGTCCTTCACACCGTACAATATCCACTTCCGCGGATTGAAGATATTTTCACCTCACTATCTAGAGGGAAACGCTTCACTAATATTGATCTGGCCCAGGCGTATCTGCAAATGGAGGTAGAAGAAGCATCAAAAAATACCTCACAATCAACACCCATAAAGGTCTCTACCAATACAACCGGCTGGTATTCGGGGTAGCATCAGCTCCGGCTATTTGGCAGAGGGCAATGGAACAAGTCCTGCAAGGGATCCCAGGGACCCAGTGTTATTTGGACAACATCCTGGTCACGGGCGAAAATGACAGTGATCACCTTGCCAACCTGGAGTAGGTGCTCACTAGATTGCAGGAATATGGGCTCTGAGCTAACCGCCCCAAATGCGAGTTTTTTAGAAAACAGATCTCGTATTGTGGCCATGTTATCGATAAAGAGGGGTTACATAAGTCCCCAGAGAAGATTGAGGCAGTAGTCAAGGCTCCAGCACCGGAAAATGTGTCACAACTGAGGTGTCGTTCCTCGGGCTGGTAAACTACCACCATAAGTTCTTGCCAAATTTGTCTACAATACTACACCCACTGAACACCCTACTGCAAACTGGGGTGCCATGGAAGTGGAGTGACGAATGTAGACGAGCTTTCCAGAAGAGCAAAACACTAATCACATCGAAAGAGGTATTGGCCCATTACAACCCGGCACTACCAATTCGGTTGGCATGTGATGCGTCACCCTACGGCATTGGAGCGGTGCTGTCGCATAAAATCTCGGACGGCTCGGAGAGGCCAATAGCCTTTGCGTCACAATCACTAACCTCAGCCGAGCGTAACTACGCCCAGATTGACAGGGAGGCCCTCAGCCTAGTGTGGGGACTGAAAAAGTTCAATCACTATCTGCACGGGCAGAAATTCACCTTGCTGATTGATCACCAGCCTCTTGTCTCCATTTTTAATCCGAAGAAGGGCGTTCCGGTGATGACTGCGCAATGACTACAAAGATGGTCACTTTTTCTAGGGGCGCACCACTATGAGATTGAATATAAGGGCACGAAACAGCATGGAAATGCTGATGGGCTATCACGCCTGCCACTGCCTACTGCGGAGGAAGCACCAGCAGTGGATCCTGTCAAAATATTCCATTCGACTATAGTTGAATACCTACCGGTAACTAACGCTTGTATCGAAAAGGAAACCCGAAATGACCCGACACTGTCTCGGGTATATGATTTGACGGTGAAGGGATGGCCAGCACATGGTGACTCACTGTTGCCAGCATTCTCAACAAGGAGAGAACAGCTGTCAGTGTGCCGGGGGACCTTGATGTGTGGATCCCGAGTGGTAATTCCACCCAAGTTAAGGAATAGAGTGCTCAGTGAGCTTCATGAGGGTCATCTGGGAGGGGTAAAAATGAAAAGTGTAGCCAGGGCTTATGTGTGGTGGCCAGGAATCGATAAACAAATCGAGGACCTGACCAAGAGCTGCTCAGGAGGCCAGAAAGTCCAAAATGCACCACCACATGCCCCTCTACACCCATGGGAGTGGCCCTCATCTCCATGGCAACGGGTGCATATTGATTTTGCTGGTCCATTCTTGGACTCAATGTTTTTAATAGCCGTGGATGCGCACTCGAAATGGCCTGAGGTCATCAAAATGTCCTCCACCACCACGGAGAAAACTATTGCAGTCCTACGGACCATTTTTGCCAGGAATGGCTTGCCAGAACAGATTTGCTCCAACAACGGACCACAGTTTGTGTCCGAAGAGTTCCGGAGGTTCTTGAAAAAGAATGGGGTAAGGCATTACACATCCGCCCCGTATCATCCAGCCACAAATGGATTGGCTGAGAGGTTCGTACAAACCTTTAAGAAGGCAATAAAGGCTATGTACAATGACAACATTCCGCTGCAGCACAAGGTGGACAATTTCCTGTTCGCCTACCGGAATGCGACACATGCAGTCACCAACCAGGCCCCAGCCATGATGTTCTTTAACCGAAGGTTAAGATCTCGCCTGGATTTGCTCAGACCAAACGTATGAAGAGATGTTGAGAGTAAGCAATTCCAGCACATCCATGAGAAGCCAACAAGGAGCTTCAATGTAGGGCAACCAGTCTTGGCCCGCGACTACCGAACAGGAAAATGGCAGCCAGGAACGATATGCACACGGCAGGGCCCACTAATGTACACAGTAGATGTTGGGGAGAGCATCCTGAGACGCCATGCTGACCAGATCCTAGAGTCACAGGAACAAGTCAACCCCATGCCTCGCCCATATGTACCTGGTGATGAACCCGACGTACAGGTCGCATCTACCCCAGAAACAGTAGCATCGGAAGCTGATGAACCAACCGACGACAGGGGGCCAGAATCGCCTCCGCACCAAGAGCAAGACACTCAGGAAAGGCGCTATCCAGAAAGGATCAGGAAGCCTCCCCAAAGACTGAATATATAAATAGACTATTTTCAGCTAATGTTGCATGTTAAAAGTGTTAATTGTACTTAGTTAGATATTTAATTGTTAAATGAGTGTTATGGTACTGTTAATCTAAAAGGGGAGGAATTGTAATGTATATACCTTTAAGGGGGGAACTATGTTTTACAACTCATGTATACTGCAGTACTGGCAGTGACCACACCTGTATATAGCACTGAGTAGTAATCTGTACAGATCAGTTGCAGTGTGAGCCACGTTGAGTAAACACCTGTTGTACCGTTCTCCGCAGTCTGTGTTTTATTATACACGGACGCAACAGGTAGGCACTTGGGTGTTTTAGCCAATGTTCATGTGAAGTTTCTGGTAATGTGCTGTCAAACATTGAAACCTTTATTTTCAACACTTTGTGTTCTTGGACAGATTTGTGTGCACCTTTGGAAGTAGCTTAGTGAGTTGCAGTGAATGGGTACCCGCCGCAATAGTGAGTGTGAAAGGAATGGCTTGGGCATTGTATGGAAGCTTTATGTTGTTGGTGTGGGGTGGTGCCAACCTGGCGCATCATGTGGCAGCCAGGGTGTACAGCGTCAAGTGAAGTAAACCTGGCCATGGTGAGGCCATTGCTGGCGTCCCAGGCAGCAATGTGGTTGGGTGCTGATGCCCTGTGCCCTGTGCAGCATCAGGTGGTTGCAGAGCAGGTTGGTGTTGTTGTTGGTGCTGCTGGTGTGCCTGGTCATGTTGGTGTTGTGGCTGATCGTGGTGGGATTCTGAGGACCAAGGTGAGATTTTTTCAAGAGCACTGATGCTTCTGGAATAGATGGCAGCTGAAGTTGAGATGACAGAAGCGATCTGTCAATGGTGAGTGAGGTTGCTTCAAGGAGGTAACAGTGGATAGATAGTTTACTCCAAATACTTCCAAACTGCATAAAGCTCAAAAGTGGGTTCCAAATCATGAAGGCTCCACCTTCTAAGATTGGGAAGTGAACAGCTCTGAAATGGTAGGTTTTATACCACTTTTGCAGCTGTCACCTATTCCAAATGCTGGAAAATGGGATTAGAATAGACAGGGCTTGATGGTCGTCATGGACACGATGGGCCGAAGGGCCTCTTTCTGTGCTGTATAACTCTATGACTCTATGACATCAATGGAGAGTTATTGAGAACATAACATACTTACCTGAAGTGAGACCCGCTCTCCGGGAACCTCGTTGAAAACCTGGTAAAATGGTAAGTACATGGGAAAATGGTGCTTAACTACCTTTTAACAAGCTTTTAAGTGTCTAAATTGGCTGACCCGCCACTTGGTGTCGGGTCTGTTCAGGGATGACGGACCCGACACTTGGGAAACTGACAAGGAGGCGGGTTTACAGTGGGATACTGACTCGCTGTCAACCTTTGTGGTTTTGACAGTGGGCCCGCCTCCAAACCCGCACTCTGAGTGCCGGCCTTTGTTTCTGTAAAGTTCACCTATCTTTGTTCTGCCCACTTATTTTGTTCAATTTATTGCTGAGTTGCTTCCTCTGATTCCACTACCCTTCTCTCCTAACGTTGGTATTATCTGAAAACTTGATTGCTTTACATTGGCTTTGAGTCCAAAGCATTGTTATAAATTAGAAGCTGTAGTGTTTCTAACAATGATCCCAGTGGACCCACTCAGTACTTCCCCACCCTCCATCTCCTAGAAGGACAAGGGCAGCAGGTGCATGGGAAGACCATCACCTCCAAGTTCCTATCCAAGTCTCTCGGCATCCTTCATATTGCCGTTCCTTCATTGTCGCTGGGTCAAAATTCTGGAACTCCTTCTAACAGCACTGTGGGAGTAGCTTCACCACACAGACTGCAGCCGTTCAAGAAGGTGAAACACCACCTTCGCAACAGCAACAAATATGTATTGCTTATGTAAAGTTGTTTAAATAAATAACTCATTTAAGTTATGCAGCTCTTGGTGAGTGGAATAAAGATCTAACCATTTCATATGCATTATTCTGTTAATAGGATTTGTATAGTTTATATGTTGACTTGAGGTCTGGTCTGTTATGCTCTTTTCCCAGAATACGATGGGGCTGTCATCGTGGCCCTTTTTCTTTCATTCTCAGGATATGGGCGTTGCTGGCAAGGCTGGCATCTATTGCCCAACCCTAATTGCCCTGGGAAGGTGGTAGTGGGCCGCCTTCTTGAACTGCGGCAGTCCATGTGGTGAACGTGCTCAGTGGTTTCATAACCATGACTGGCTTGCTAGGCGAACTGAATGCAAAGAGTCAACCATGTTGGTGTAGGACTGGAGTCACATAAAGACCAGACCAAGAAAGGATGGCAGGTTTCCTTCCCAAAAGGACATTAGTGAACCAGTTGGGGTTTTATGACCATCCAACAGCTTCATGGTCATAGGAAGGAAAATAAAGCAATCATCAAACAAGTAGAGTAGATAGAAATAGATAAGGTAGATACACAAATATAGAAGGAATATCAAAAACATCCAAAGCAGGTGTAGGATTCGCAAAATTGAACTTTATATTATAAAGGGTCGAATGGCAGAAGAGGCCATGATTTTAAAGACTGTTTTAAAAGAAGCCTAGGAAAAAGGGGCATTCAAAATGGCCGCCAGACCCGTGACCAACTTATTGGGACACTTTAAAATGGTTCCTGCAGTCCTCAGACAGCTTTGTGGATTCAGCCCACAGTAAGTTCTGGAAGCCGTTTCTGAGAGAACGAAACCAGACACCCACATATACATATAGATTGGATGCAGATCCAGTCAAGATCGGCCTGTAGATAAAGGCCATCTAAATGTTTACCCAGACAAAAGGGAACAGTTTCATATTCATGAGAAGTGCATCAAGGACCCGTTAAGGACATCACTAGGACATTAAAAACAATGAAGGTCATTCCAGACCAGAGATGGCCCGTTACCGGCAATCCAAGAACAGTTTAAAATATAAAAACTACCCTGTTGTGCTCCCAGCCCGCCAAAATTAAAACAAAAGACTAACCCGATTTGGCGCAAGATAAGGGCTTCTGATGAGAAGTATATCTGGGAACCCAGGGGTAGGAAAAAGAGGAAGCCACCGTGGTGCTACCATCGTATCGGTAGCATCATCGCTAGAAGAAGGAGAAGAAGATGGTTCGAGCTGGCGTCCCGCCCCGGGGTAAAACATCGGGAGATCATCGACCAACCCCAGGCCATTGATGAAATGGGAGGCCATCGACCCACTCCGGCTCGGGAGAAGAGACAATAAAAAACTACAGAAGAAATGATGGGGGCCAGGCCGAGGCTCCTCTGACCGGGGTCGAGCAGACGATCCTCAACCCCGCCGACATCCAGACCAGCCGGTGCCCAGCCGTCCCCGACCCCCACCTCAGGAGAGAGGTGTGGCGCAGCTCGCTGGGGCTCCACCAACCACGTGGAGACGGGACGCCTGAAAGGATCAAACGCAGACCTGTTTCAAAACCTTACACTTCCTAGTTGGATTGGTGAGCATGTTTCTGGCCCTTCATAATCAGATCTAGATAGGTTTAAGGGGGTGGACATTTAAGGGTATAATTAACATGAGTTGTTGCCCCTCAATGTTCCGTGTGTTTTCCCCATTTCATGATGATCTTTGTAGAGTATAATGTGCCTGTACTTGCCTTAGTTAGTATTGTGTCGTTATGATTCATTTGTGTTTTCCCCTCCCATGTACCCTCTTATTTGCTTGCATTTTGATTTGTTTTACATTATGCAATAAAATTCCATTTTGGTTCATCAAACTTGGTCTATAAGAGTTTTCTCTACATTGTAGTTCCTGCCCCAAAGTCCAGAGTACAGAATCTAAGGGGCGAGTGGGCCGAACCACTCACGGTTTTACTGTGCAAGAGAGAGAGAAACCTCTGCAATCTAAAACCCCTTACAGAAAATGGCGACCGCGGCAGGACTCTGGCAGCAGGATTGCAATGTACTAGATCCAAGTTTGAATGGACAAAATGCAATGGATGAGAGGATAGCAGATTATGTCTTTGGCAAGGTAAATCTCACTAAGCAGTGGATTTCCGATCTCTTACTGGGTGAGCGTCCGGTGGACGCAGCCATCAGGTGGACAGAGAGCGAATAGCACAAGAAGTCAGTGGAGAAGGCAGTGTGGCTGATGTGTTACAAGAAGCACGTCCAGATCTTGGACCGGGTCGTTGCAGCACAGGCAGCCAGGATCACAACCCAGGCAGCAGAGATAGAGGAAAAGGCCATGGGTGGGGAAAAACTCATCACAGCGCTTCACGCGCTGAATCAGGAACACCAAGTGGTAGCTAGTCAACATCAGGCTAGAATAGAGTACCTGGAGTGCCAGGTTACTGAGGCAAAGATCAATGAAATGAGGATACGGGAGAAAAACGCCCGCCTCGCACAACAGCTAAGAGCGCAGGAGGAGAGAGTAGTGGAGGTTAAGGCAGCTTACAAGCTATCCCTCGAGCACGGTTTCGAGAGCACAGACCATGGCCCCTGCCAAAAGACCATAGAGGACCTGAGAACGGCCCTGGTTAAGGCAAAAGGCATGGTGTGTCTCGTCAGCCTGAAAGCCAGTGGACTTTTTAAAGGAATCAAAACAGCCGATTCCAGCCGAAGTAGTTGTGGTACCAGCCACCGAGCCCTCAGCACCGCCGAGCTATAGTGAGGCTTGGCCGGAAAAACAGGGGGGGGTAAAAGAGGAGGTAGCCGAGGTGGAATGTGAGGCGAACAGCCACTGGTAGCAAAGCCGGGACCGGCACCGATGTGTCCTGCTCGGCACCAGAGGTTCGGTCCCAACGCCGCAAATGGCGATGCCGGACCCCACCAGAACCAGCTCGTGGTGTCCTACGCTGCCCAGCAATTAAGGTCCATGGTGAGCCACCTCGCAAGACTCACAGTAAAGGGAGATCCCTCGATTCATTTCAGGGGGATAGAGGAGACAGCAGCCATTAATGACTGTGATGATCAGGAACAGGCGAAAATGTTGCTTTTCTCCCTGGATTGCACAATCCTTCAGTGCCTCTCAGATGAGAGTAAGAGGGGACGGAAAGGGTATGTGGATCTCAGGGAGGAAGTTTTAGAAGTAATGGGAGTGGATGACGGTAGTCCGTTCGACCATGGGGAAGGGACTGTGCAGCTATCTGGAGAACCCCCACGGGTTTTCGCAGAAAGGCTGTGGCCAGTGTATCGACGCAGCTGTCCGGGCATGCCTGACCGGGTTGCAATGAATGACGAACAGCGGGTTCATTGGCTCCGTTGCTTGGTTACCAACAGCTTGCCGCAGATATGGGCCCGTGCCAGATCTTGGTTTGATCCCCAAGTTCCCGGTGTCACGGAGGAGACAGTGCTCCGCCAGCTCAACGTTGTGTATAAGAATTGTAGAGGTCAGGAAACATCTCCCCAGAAGGGAAAGGTGCATGAGGCAAAACCCGCAGCCCCAAGCAAGAAGGAGTGGTGTCAGGAGGGGAATCGCCCTGCCCAAGCCAAGCTCAATTGCTACGGGTGTGGGAAGGATGGACATTGGCGCAAGGACTGTAGAAATCCGTGGAAGGATAATAAGGAAAAATTTCCCGCAGCCCAAGCCCAAGCCCAGACCGCCACCCCAGCACCAGCTCAAACCCAAGCCATAGCTCCTGCCCCAGCACAAGGAGTTGGTGCAGCTATGGATCCCGCTGCGATTGAATCAATTTTAGAGACAATGCGGTCTCTGATGATCGCGCAGGGGAAGATAGCCATCACCACTGGTCTTGTCGTTCCCAAAACCCTGACCGCTGTGCCCAAATGACTAGAGCCGGCGCAGCCTGTCTACCTGTGCGCGCTGCGATATGATATCTGGAGGCGACCCCTCGTGGAATTGGAGGTGGGGGAGGTGAAGGGGCTCTATCTGTTGGATACGGGGGCATCGTGCACCGCGATCCATACAGATGACCCTGTCACCTCACCTCTGTCCACCGGGGTTCCCTATCTTCTATCGGGCTTCACAGGCGAAGACCAGGCTGGCGCACATTCCATTCCCCTCTCCATTTGTTTAGGACCACTTCGTACCACGTGGAAGTGTACGCTAATGAAGTGGGAGGCGGGAGGTGGAACAGGTTTCCTTGGGGCTGATTTCTTGGTAGCCCACGGGATCCTCGTGGACCTGAGAAATCACTGTCTCTGGGGAGCGGGCGTGAAAGGGATAGAGGATGCCAAGGCCAACCCAACGAAAGCACGGGTCGGCCGGCGGGAAGTCAAATTCCTGGGCCTGACCCTCCACGCTGGCGAGAGAGGCCCAGACCAGGATAGACAGGAATCGGTGCAAGATCCACCGGTCCCCGCCAGTCACGCAGTGGTAGTACCCCGACGCAACAAGTGGTTTCACATAAAGCGGTGCAAACTGTTTTAGCCAGGTGCTGTACCAAGGGGTACACTATGCGGTGGCTTCGGTGATTTTAAACCTCACCGAGGTGCGCTTGCCCGAGTGGTGCCCCAAGGAAACGGAACAATTGTACCAGGTCCTGTTAACAAACATGTTTGAACAGTTTTACGAATTTGACTTTGCCGATGTTGACAGAGCCGAATTGTACACCACACCACATGAGGTCTTGGACAGGATAGGGAGGCAAAGAAGGGGTGCAGTAAATGATATTTTCACAGCTTTTAATACAGGAACTTCCGTCATCAACACGCTGGATGATGTGGAGCTGCAAACCCAAATCAATGGTTTGAAAACACAGTTAAGAAAGATACTGACTGACGAGAACAAGGTAGTGGGTTCTGAGTTATGTGAGGACCAGGCCATGACACTACACTTAAAAGAAATTATAGCTGAGCTGGAGAAACACGCCAGAACAGTAAATGCTCTCATCAGGGAGGATCGGAATGCGTCCGATCAGGCTGCGCAAAACGAAGCTTGTGTGCTATACGGGGCGTGATTACTGGGCGAGGGCCGCAATAACCTGGAGGATTTGAAACAAGGTTTAGTCCCCTCCTGGATCAGTAACAAGCACCTCGCAGCCCTCCACCCTTTTGAGAATGCATTGAGCCTGTGCCAGCTCAGACTAGCTTCAGAAGCCTACCTAGTCCCAGTGGACTGTGGACAGTCTAATCACACCATTATGGGTATAGTAGTAAGAGTGCCGGTGATGGGAAAGACAGCTAAACCCGCTCCGGTATACAGGGTGGAGAACATTGGAGTCATTCAGGGGGGTGCGCACATTCGTTACACAGGGGTCCCACCTTACGTCATTCGATGGGAGCATGCAATGATGGGTACCGACCTCTCGGGGTGCCGGAGCCGGGGAGCACACATCATCCTGTGTACCCAGCACTTGTATGCCCATTTAAAACCACAGTGCGGGTTCAGAACTGCTGGCGCGGAGCCTATAAATTGCACCATGGAGGCAATGGCACATGGCCATGTGCCCCCGCAGGTGGCATATATAGGAGGTGGGACATACTGTGTCACCACTGCAGTGCCCCACTACCAACATGGACAGCACGGTTGGTGTCCGGTTAGTGACAGCAGATTCTGTTTCAAGCCCAGGGCAGAAGTTCAAGTGGCCCAAGAGCAAATTGTCCCCATTCCTGAACCTTCCACTGTTCACATCACTGTTAAAGAGAATTTCACCGATCTGCAGCGATTCGTTGCACATTTTGGATATATCATTCCCCCTCTCCCTGAACACCTCACCAAGATATTAAAAGCCGTTGTTGTTTCACAGAAACATTTCTATACACTGGAGCAGAAGACTTTAGAGATGGGGCAGACATATTGGATATAGTGACCCCACCGTGGTGGGACTTGTTCACTAATATAGAAGTCCCTTCTTGGATTAGGATAGCCTCTCACATTCTTGTAGTGTGCCAGGTTATCATTGTAGTTTATTTACTGTTTGTACACTGTAAAAAGGTCAAACATTTGCAAAAGTGTGAGAACAGAGGGGAATGGAGGGAGCATTATGTGCAGGTAGAAGAAGAGACACCCGTTTAGATTTTTGCTGCTCTGTATAAAGTTAAAGTTTTCCCTCCCTCCTCTGTATGATTTTGATATGTATTCATGTGCATTTGATTTTTTGTGTGTGTACTTTATTTTTATTCTTGAAGTTTATTAGATGTGTTATTAAAAGATAGTATGTGTGCACCAGGTGATGTAAGGGTATTAGGCCCCCCTCGTCTGAAGTATTGCCATCTATAGATGCTTAATGTACACTTGGTTTTTCTGAAATGGGAAATGCATGTGTCGTGGGGTCATAGATAGGTAAATACTGGGGATAGTTTGATTATGGAAAGTCAGAACATTTTGCTCACCCAGAATTATGATACTTCAAGCAAGTTACAGTATCATCAGGGGGAGTGTAGGATTCGCAAAATTGAACTTTATATTATAAAGGGTCGAATGGCAGAAGAGGCCATGATTTTAAAGACTGTTTTAAAAGAAGCCTAGGAAAAAGAGGCATTCAAAATGGCCACCAGACCCCGTGACCAACTTATTGGGACACTTTAAAATGGTTCCTGCAGTCCTCAGACAGCTTTGTGGATTCAGCCCACAGTAAGTTCTGGAAGCCGTTTCTGAGAGAACGAAACCAGACACCCACATATACATATAGATTGGATGCAGATCCAGTCAAGATCGGCCTGTAGATAAAGGCCATCTAAATGTTTACCCAGACAAAAGGGAACAGTTTCATATTCATGAGAAGTGCATCAAGGACCCGTTAAGGACATCACCAGGACATTAAAAACAATGAACGTCATTCCAGACCAGAGATGGCCCGTTACCGGCCATCCAAGAACAGTTTAAAATATAAAAACTACCCCGTTGTGCTCCCAGCCCGCCAAAATTAAAACAAAAGACTAACCTGATTTGGCGTGAGATAAGGGCATCTGATGAGAAGTATATCTGGGAACCCAGGGGTAGGAAAAAGAGGAAGCCATCGTGGTGCTACCATCGTATCGGTAGCATCATCGCTAGAAGAAGGAGAAGAAGACGGTTCGAGCCGGCGTCCCGCCCCGGGGTAAAACATCGGGAGATCATCGACCAACCCCGGGCCGTTGACGAAATGGGAGGCCATCGACCCACTCCGGCTCGGGAGAAGAGACAATAAAAAACTACAGAAGAAATGATGGGGGCCAGCCCGAGGCTCCTCTGACTGGGGTCGAGCAGACGATCCCCAACCCCGCCGACATCCAGACCAGCCGGTGTCCAGCCATCCCCGACCCCCACCTCAGGAGAGAGGTGTGGCGCAGCTCACTGGGGCTCCACCAACCACGTGGAGACGGGACGCCTGAAAGGATCAAACGCAGACCTGTTTCAAAACCTTACACTTCCTAGTTGGATTGGTGAGCATGTTTCTGGCCCTTCATAATCAGATCTAGATAGGTTTAAGGGGGTGGACATTTAAGGGTATAATTAACATGAGTTGTTGTCCCTCAATGTTCCGTGTGTTTTCCCCATTTCATGATGATCTTTGTAGAGTATAATATGCCTGTACTTGCCTTAGTTAGTATTGTGTCATTATGATTCGTTTGTGTTTTCCCCTCCCATGTACCCTCTTATTTGCTTGCATTTTGATTTGTTTTACATTATGCAATAAAATTCCATTTTGTTTCATCAAACTTGGTCTATAAGTGTTTTCTCTACATTGTAGTTCCTGCCCCAAAGTCCAGATTACAGAATCTAAGGGGCGAGTGGGTTGAACCACTCACGGTTTTACTATGCAAGAGAGAGAGGCCTCTGGAGAGAGAAACCTCTGCGATCTAAAACCCCTTACACAGGGGGGTGTAAGCCCCTTGTGACCACTTGAGTTTCAGAATTTGGTGTGACATAGATCATGATTACTATTTGATTATAAAATTAAAAACACGATGGCCAAGAAATTGGGTCACCCACTTTTCAGGTGCTACGTGGCCTCTTAAGGTTCCACAATGGCTGGCAGGAAGTGCTCTACCCATCCTATTGTGTAAGGACAAACAATGAGTCCTTTACCCACACCTATAGCAGACATTCGCCCTTTGCATATGCAAATAAAGGACCTAACGCCTGCTTCAGGTCTCCGTTGCAACATTGGTTTTCCTGAGGCAGCCAGTGCTGGCTGCAGTCAGTGAAAACAACACTAAAGATTGCCTACACAAAAAATAGTAACTTACTTACCTCTAAAGCATCATCCTGTTCGCTGCCGGTCCCAGCCACCCAGGCCCCAAGCTCCCCAACCTCCGATCTCCCCGGCCACCGATTTTCCCCACCCCTGGTCACCGAAAGATGATCCCTCCCCAAGTCCTATGATCCCTGAGTCACGCGATCCCCATCTGAGTACCATAATGCTCCCTCCCAGTCCCACGATTCCCCTCCAAGTCCTGTAATCTCTGCCCCCCACCCCCCTCCCTACCGTCACGCAAGCCCTTTCTCCCCCCCCCCCCTACCTACCAGCTACTGATCACTATCCTGTGGGCCTTTGCAGTGTTAGCAGCGACCCAAACCCAAACCTCCATCACTCACCTGTGTGGCCTCTTCCCGCAGCCCCACTGGTATGGGAATGAAGTCTGTGGCCCAATATGCAGTTCATGTCAAACTGAGTTTTCATGTGCAGAAATTCTACTGATTGCTTGGGAAATTCAAACCAATTTCAACTAACCTTCATTAATAGCCCAACAATGAATACCTGCGTATAAAGATCGATGCTTATTGCACAAATGTGTTCACAACACTAGGATTGCACAGCTTTTGTTTATAAAAATGAATCAACAAGATATTGCTTGTACATATTTATTAAATATCAATGCTACTCAGTTCACTCAATAGAATACACATCAAATCTACCACAAGCATAACAAAGGACATTAGATTTTCTGCAAATATAGAGATAAAGTGCTTTATAGTTGACAGTACTCACAAATGCACAGTTCACTAGGAGTGTTACGAGGGTAGCTAATTAAGACAATGCACTTAAACATGTGGGCTACTGACAAAGGAGAACAGGACTGTAGGAAGAGCTTTCAACCTAAAGTACTTCCCACTTTGAATTAATTAGAATTTCTCACACCTGATCCTCCCAGGTTTTGATTGTCAGTTGGTCACTCCAGTACTGCTCTTCCTGTACTTAAGAAATAAAAACAGAAAACACTGGAAATACTCTTCAGGTGTGTCAGCATCTGTAGAGAAAAGGTCATCGATCTGGTCATTAACCTTCGTCAGACCTGTTGAGATGAAGGATCTACTCCCAAACATTAACCTGTCTTTTCTCCTTCCAGAGGCTAATTGATTGCTGTGTTTTTACAGCATTTTCTGTTTTTGTTTCAGCAGTCCTGATTATTTTTATCTTTTTGTTTGTACTGCCTGGAGTTCATTTCTTTTGAATTGTGTTGGACAATAGGGAATCCAGGGCAAGAAGAATTCATGGCAATGAGAATCCAGGACTATAGGAATCCAGGGCAACCAGAATCTAGGACCGTGGGAATCGAGGGCAACCAGAATCCGGGACCATGGGAATCGAGGGCGACCAGAATTCAGGACCATGGGAATCGAGGGCAAGCAGAATCCAGGACCATGGGAATCCAGGGCGGCCAGAATCCAGGACCATGGGAATTCAGGATGACCAGAATCTAGGACCATGGGAATCCAGGGTGACCAGAATTCAGGACCAATGGGAATCCAGGGCGACCAGAATTCAGGACCAATGGGAATCCAGGGCAACCAGAATTCAGGACCTTGGGAAACCAGGGTGACAAGAATTCAGGACCAATGGGAATCCAGGGTGACCAGAATCTAGGACCATGTGAATCCAGGGCCACCAGAATTCAGGACCATGAGAATCCAGGGCAATGGGAATCCAGGACCATGGGACTCCGGGGTGACCAGAATCCAGGGCCATGGGAATCTAGGGCGACCTGAATCTAGCACCATGGGAATCCAGGGCAACCAGAATCCAGCACCATGAACATCCAGCACCATGAACATCCAGCACCATGGGCATCCAAGACCATGGAGATGGACGACTAAAAGAAAGAACTTGCATTTATACAGCACCTTTCATGACCTCAGGATATCTCAAAGCACTTTACAACAAATTAAGTACTTTTGAAGTGTAGTCACTGTTGTAATGTGGGACTCGGGTAAACAGGTCCATGGCGGATTTTAAACCTACTTCAACGTAACAGATAGACTGCCATGTGAGTCAGCTGAGTGGGTCTTTTTTCACAATGTGTATTGGGAGTGGGAAATAGTACATTCAATCAAAAGTACTTCCCTACACTATTGTTCTCCTTATACCCATATCGCAATAGCAAATGAAACACCAAAAGACACGAACTGGAGAAACAGCCACATTCCTCAGTCTAAGTGATTTCAGCACAGCAAACAGACCCAATTACAATAGTGGTTTACATGAACAAGCCTAGAGCATGTAAGCACTGCCAAGTGATGTATGCACAAAAATGCTACTCTTTATGTAATTCTGTTTATAGCTGTCACAACCTCAATACGAAGCTTTCACATACACAGTACGAGATTGTAACGGTGCACCCCTGTTTTAAATTTAGATTTCGTATAGCTGGTTTTACTCTCTCTATTTTAAATCTGAGTATTTTGCCATCAGTAAATATCACAACCTAACAAAAACATTACAAAGAGAACATTTTTAAGAAATGACCACTGATACATGATTTCAAAAGCAACATTCAGATAGATTTTTATGAGTTAGAAAGAAAGAGCTTGTATTACTTGTCATTATACAACACCTTTCACATCCTCAGCCAATAAATTACTTTTGAGGTGTAGTTACTGTTGTTACGTATGAAAATGAAGTAGCACATTAGCACAAAATCACACAGGTATCAAATGATACAAATGACCAGTTAACCTGTTTGGATAGCATTGGCTGGGAGATGAATGTTGGCCAGGGCACTGGGAGAGCTTCTTGCTCTTCTTCGAATAGTATCATGGGATCGTTTAAGTCATCTGAACAGGAGACAGTACCTTGGTTTAAGGTCTTATTCAAAAAACAGTACCGCCAACAGTGCACCGCCTCAGTATTATGTAGAAGTGTCAACCTAGATTAAGTGTTCAAAGGTGCTGTCAGTTAGCAATTGCACACAGACACGCTGGCGCCGGTCAGCTCTGAAAGGGGAGGGTCGATCTTGAATTGCGGACACACCCTGCGCATCGGAGCCCTGAATCGCGGCCTGGACAGACCTGTTGCCAAATCCTGAAGCCAAGGACCATGGAGAGGGCCAGGGAGCGAGCGCAGCGCTTCAGCGAGGGGGACTTGGAGGCTCTGGTTGGCGCGGTGGAGCGCAGGCGATCTCTCCTGTACCCGGAGAGTGGCAGGAAGCCTCTGCCTAGTGAGGACCGAAAAGCTTGGAGGAAGGTGGCTCACAGAGTGACCTCCAACAGCATGGTGCCTAGGACCCCTGTGCAATGCAGGAAGAAGTTCAACGACCTCACTCAGGTCGTCAGAGTGAGTGCCTTTTTCAGAAACCTCTTCATCCCTCCATCTCGACCTCGCTTTATGGTCAAAGGGCCTTGAAAGCCCCAATGCCCAGCACTCATCCAACACTTATGGCCCTTTCAGGAAACTCACACGCACATTCAGCACTTTGCATACAGTAAGGGCTATTTGACCATGGGAGGCATTTCAGCCAGGAGCATGGCTGCAAACAGTAAGGGCTATTCTACCATGGGAGGCATTTCAGCAAAGAGCATGGCTGCACACAGTAAGGGCTATTCGACCATGGGAGGCATTTCAGCCAAGATCATGGCTGCACCTTTACTCAGACCGCGTCCTTTTTCTTGCAGGGCAAGCTGGCGCATAATAAGAGACAGCAGCAACGGACCGGGGGAGGCCGGCCTCACCTTCAAGCCCTGACCGACCTGGAGCAGCGAGTCCACCGGATTGTGGCAAGCCGGATGCTTGGCCCTGTCACCACTGGAGACGCCGACCCCGTTATGAACAACAATGGTAAGGTCATCACCTTTTTGACCTCTCTCCTTCCACTTGTTCCTCACAACAACATCCTTTGACACTTTCGATCCAAATCAGTACATCGCTGCACTCATGCCTCCCTTGCTGCCACCCTGTCCTCACGCTAAAGCCACTCTTGTACCTCCCTGCTTTCAGATGCTGATTCACCAGGTGAGGAGACGGGCCCTCAAACTGCCACTGGGAGTGAATCTGAAGGCGAGGAGGAAGAGGAAGCCGGACCATCAGCCCAACCCTCTGCCGAGGCAGCCCATGGCCATACTGGGGACACGCCTTCCCTGGAGGGGAGAGGGGGGGAATGGTCTGATGAGGGTGAAGCTCCAGGGCCCAGCGGGCTGCAGCAACGCGAGGGGGTTAGGGAAGCTCGGGGGCCTTCTCCCCGGAGGGAGAGTATGGCCCCGAGTCCTGCTGCAATGAGCACAGATGAGGTGCGGGTCCTCGCTGAAATGAGCACCCAGGCGGAGCAAAGGCACACTGAGCTCATGGCTGCAGTGGTAAGGATGCCCGAATCCATTGAGTCACTGGCAAGGAGTGTCCAGGACTTCGGTGCAGCACAGGCGTCTGCCACACAAATGCTAAGTGCTGCAATGCAGTCAGTGGCTGGTCTCATGCAGACGCAGATGAGGCCACGTGAGCACTAACTGCTGTCACCCTCGCTGGATCGGGCAGGTTTCCCCGGGGCCCTCACCGCGCCGCAGCAGGCCAGCAATCTGTGCTCCAGCAGATTGCTCCGCATGCTGAAGTGCTGCCCCGTGGGAGTGCCAGTGTGTCGGTCGAGCGGGGAGTTGCTGTCCTCTCTCAGGAGGACAGCATTCCTGCTGCCAGCACTGTCACTTCTCCACTGCAGTTGCCACCACCTGTAGGACAGACTGTTGCCGCCCATGCAGAGTTGGAGCAGTCAGCAGCCGGGCCCTCCAGGCCCAGAGCTGGTCCAGGCCGTCCCTCAAGGGCATCTGCAGTCTCAGTTTCTGACACTCAGCAGCCTTCCCCCAGCCTTGCTACAGCCACTGGGGTCCCATTACGGAGGAGCTGCAGGGTG
Organism: Somniosus microcephalus; assembly: GCF_052327205.1. Classification (NCBI taxonomy): domain Eukaryota; kingdom Metazoa; phylum Chordata; class Chondrichthyes; order Squaliformes; family Somniosidae; genus Somniosus; species Somniosus microcephalus. The sequence continues at coordinate 95,255,070 of NC_140994.1, read as the reverse complement.
GGAAGGGGGCAATTTCGCAAGGGAAGCAGATCACCCTTGAAGGGCAAAAAGTAGGAGGTGTGGCAAAATGTTGTTCATTGTTTTATTGAAGGCCGACGATCGTGGTCATATTTTTGTTACTGTTTTGGACATTGTCTCCAGGTTGTGAGAGCCAGTTATGTGATTGACAGGTTTTTTTTGTGCTTCTTTCTATTACTTTGTCATGCGGGAAGGATACACAGTTTGGTAAATAACGAATTGTCTTTATTCAAAATGTGCATGTTTGCTCTTTGCACTCATTGTTGCCTTGACCGGCTTAGGGGTTGCGGCATGGTTCCATTCAGGTTCTTTGAATGGCAGAAGCCATTCCCTCAGAGGGGGCCTAGAAGCGACTTGCTATAAGCCTTTGACGGACGGCCCTTGCACTTTTTGCCTCCCTCCCGTCTTGGTGCTGCTGCTCCTCCTCCTCCTCCTCCTCTGCTGGTGCTCCATGGCCCGGTGGCATTGGCTGGGTCCTGAGGATTGCCAGGTTATGCAGCATGCAGCACACAGCAACGAAGTGGGAGACTCACCAGGTGAGTACTGCAGGGCTCCTCCAGAGTGGTTCAGACAGCGGAACCATTGCTTGAGCACGCCGATTGTGTGCTCAACGATGTTCCTGGTAGTTTGATGGCTCTCGTTGTATCATTCTTCAGCAGGGGTGCTGGGCGAATGGAGTGGGGTTATCAGCCAGGTGCACAGAGGATAGCCCTTGTCCCCGAGAAGCCAGCCTCCTGGGTGAAGTGGGGCCTCGAAAGCATCTGCCACAGAAGTCTGGCACAGGATGAAGGCATCGTGGTTGCTGCCTGGAAAGTGGGCATTGACAGTGAGTATCAGCTGTCTGTGGTCACAGAACAACTGGACGTTCAAGGAATGGAAGCCCTTTCGGTTGCGGAAATCTTCGGCATTCTCTTGCGGCGCCCGCAAAGCCACATGGGTGCGGTCAATGGCGCCTGCACCATGGGGAAGCCCGCTATTCTTGCACAGCCTGCTGTGCATTCTTGCTGCTTCTCCGGGGCCATGGGGAAAGAGATGTACTCTCGTCTCCTTTTAAAGAGGGCATTTGTGACTTGACGGATGCAGCAATGCACCGCGAACTGGGAGGTATTGGCAATGTCCCCAGTAGCAGATTGAAAGGAGCTGGTGGCATAAAAGTTGAGAGCCACTGTTATCTTCACTGCCACCGACAGAGACAGTTCCTCAGTTGAGGCTGCAGATCTGGCTGAAGCAGGTGGCAGAGCTCAGTGACCACCTCCTTGCTGAATCGCAGCCTTCGCAAACACTACTCCTCAGACATATTGATGTATGAGAACTGTTGGCGAAAAACCCTGGGACGGTAAGGTCTCCTGTACCGACGCCTGTTGGCCCTCCTCCATCTGGCCATGATTGCCACTCTCTCTCTGCGTCTCTGTGCCCTCTCAATGTGATGGAGAAGCATGACGTTCCCATCCATTGCAGCCCCCATAGTGTGTGGGCAATCAAAGTTATGCTGGTGAAAAAGCAAAGCAACTACAAAGTTATGGTCAGAAGCCAAAACTACCTCAGACAGCGTTGACTCAATGCAGAAGTCTCTCTTTCTCCCGTTGTCTCTCTGCAAATCTCTCTCTCTCTCTCAGAACGAGTGGTCCAAAAGTGGCTGCCACACAGAAGCCAGGAAGAGCCCCCTTTAAATAACGCCCCCCCCAGCCCCACAGCGACTGGGAAGCGTTCCAGTCAACCTGTCGTTGGTAGCGACAGGCGGAAAGGAGGGGGGCGCCACTGAATTTCCGGTCCGGGGCGCCCCAAGGGTGTTGCACTCTCGAATGACGTCAAGATCTGCGTGCGCAGGAGAGCGGGCAGTATGGTTTAGCGCCGCCGCTAAATGTCCAGTCAATTTCGCGAGAGGCGCAGGTATCGCCTCTTAAGGCGCTAACGGGTGGTGCTAACAACTGAATTTCTCAAGTCTTGCACTGGAGCTTGAAGCCACAACTTGAATCAGCGGCAAGAGCAGAGGCAGACTGGCACACCAGAAGGGCACAGGATACACTGGAATTCTCACAGAAAAAAGGGCGCCGATAATACAGCGATAAGCAACCATTCACGAGAGCACATTTGAAATCTCCTGATTTCCCATATGGCCAGTCTGTCCCTGAGCAAGAGTGCTATCAACTGAGATAGTCCTCTCATTGCAAAGCTTTGCATGACGGAACATATATTAGGAATATGGATGGAGGCATTAGCACTCACAATTTATGCTCTGCAGGATTTTCCATCCATATTGGGCCTCCCAGTGCACACTCCAGTTGTGCCAAGCTCTGACTCATAACATTTACCCCAGTGTGTTCAAGAACTGGAAACAAGCTGATAGATTGGATTAACTGTTAGAAACCATGGGGTGAATTATCACTTTTACTGCCGGGTGGTAGCGTATCGGTTTCCCATTTACACCCCACCCAATATTCAGTTTCAATGGAAACAAATCAGGAGGAGTGTAAAACGGGCAGCTGATCCATTACTGTTCGTTTTCCACCCAGTGGTAAAAGTGAAAATTCATCCCATGTCGAATGAGAAATGTTTTAAAGAGCGTGTCTGAATCAGATGTGATTTTTTTTAAGCACTTCCACTTCAACTCTTAGCCTGCTTTCATTAATCTTTCCTCAAAAATAACTGCCGGAGGGGGGGGGGGGGAAATTACAAAATTAACCTGGTGTCAAGATGTTAGTTGGGTCAACATGGAGGCTTGGTTGGCAGAGAAGCAACCGTACACATTCATAGGCAGATTATAATTTGCACTATAAGGTAGCAGTATATGACAAAGAGCTCAGAGAACACCACAACCTACAAGAAACAAAAGCTCAGTAAGTTCCTGGGACCGAAATTCCTCAATCCCACTCTGCCACCATAGTTGCAGCAGCAGGAGTCTCGATATGTCACTCACCTGCATTTTTGACCCTGTCAGAGTATCAAGGGCCAGGGAGGGGTCACCTATTTTAAATAAATTCAGTAGGCACTTATGCCAGTATGGGCATATTTTGTATCCTTGCGAGAAGGGGGAGTGCTTAACTGTCTGAAAAATGCAAAGAAAGTAGAAACAATGGCTGATTTTCTTGCTGCTGCCTCCAGTCTTCTGGAGTACTCCAGACTAATACTCAGGCCTGGACACCACTGTTGGCCCAACTTGTGTCCCTCCATTAAGTTGGACCCCGGTATCTTTCTAGTGTCCAGGTCAATGGGCACTCAGGAATGGGAACTACGGAATATCTGGCCGGGATGCCATTCCACCAGCCCCACCTCCTTTGACCTCAGGATATTTATGGCGGCAGATGGAACTTTGCCTGCCCTCACCCCAGGGAATTCTCAGGTTGATGTCCAGGAAGACCCAATGCATCTGGCAGAGAAAGGACCATGCACCTTCATAGGGAGATTGCACCTGATTTCCGTGCCTTGCCAGTTCTCCCTTGCTCCCTTTATCGCAAAATTGCACCCAGGCCCAAAGGAAATTCGGGGTTCATAAATCACCTGAAAGCCCTTAACTACATTAACTACATAAATACATACAGTGTATTTCTCCTAAAATTGTTTATATCCTGTGGAAACTGTATTATTACTTACTCCTTAGTTTTTTCTGTATCACTCTCTATTTGTCTTCCACCCTTTTTTATTTCTCTCACTCTCTCTATATCATTCTCAGACACCACAATGATAAATTGTGTGAGAGCCATACAGAGAGAGACAAATAGAGAGATAGGCACCATAATGAGAAAAATATATACCTTTCTATTTTCCTTCTCACTTTTCTCTCATTCTTGGTGTAGGTCTCTCTTTCCCTTTCTTCTCTATTCAGCATGTCCTCAGTCTCACTATATGAATAGTCGAACGTGGATAGTTCGATCCTCCACCAGAGTATTTTGTCATTCTTGATTTTCCCCTTGTTTGTTATTAAACATGAAAGCCACCGACCGCTGGTCGGTGAGCAGGGTGAAACGTTTGCCGGCTAGGTAGTGTCTCCAGTGCCGCACTGCCTCCACTATAGTCTGTGCCTCCTTCTTGACAGAAGAGTGCCTGATTTCAGGTCCCTGAAGGGTTCGGGAGAAGAAGGCCACAGGTCTCCCAGCCTGATTGAGGGTCGCAGCTAAGGCAAAGTCTGACGCGTCGCTTTCGACTTGAAAAGGAATGCATTCGTCCACTGCACACACTGCAGCCCTTTCAATGTCCTGTCTCTCATACATCTCTTTACCAATGTACTCGATTTATTTTTTAAAGCCCAAGATGCTAACATGAATTGGGGTAGGATCAAGTGGAGAGAGGGTGTGGAACATTCACAGAGAACGTGCCTGAGAGATCTGGAGTGTGGGACTTTGGAGTACTTGTGGGGTGGACTGTGCTCTGGGATCAAAGCGTGGGCTGCAGTGCAGGATCCAGGCACTGGAGGGACAGGAACTGCATTTGTGAAATTTAGGGTGTGGGAGCAGTCAGGCTGTCTAGGAACACTCAGGGAGGGGGGAGCTGGTCCTAGGATGTGGAAATATGGGGGCTGCAGTTGAGAGTGCTCAGGAAGGGATGGACTCTGGAAACAGTTTGTGAAAACTAACATTCAGGAAGTGGGATTGAGAGGGGTTTGGGATTATTTAGATGGGATGGAATCTGGGGCTGGGAGCACTTCAGGAAGAGGCCTCGGCATAAGGAGAAGACAGGCTGATTCTCAGTTTAGGTATACAATGGGTGGTCGCTGAGTGGACTGCGCCTGTCGTCCGCCCATTGCATCCGCTGTGTAGCCCGAGCCATTTTGAGATCCAGGACTCATTTGCATGCAGTGGTGAGCTGTGTGTGCCATACTAATGCTTTCAAGGCAGTTGGGGAATGTCGGCAATTGGCCAGCCAACATTCGGAGTGTGTGGTGGGAAGTGAGCTGGGGGGCCACTCACAGACCGATAGCTGGTTGAAGTACTTTTGTGGGGCCAGGAGTAGCATTCCTTTTAAAGACCACTGATTAGGTTGCTCAACACCAATATAAATGAGTGGAGCATGCAAAACTAAAAATGCATATATTGTCACTAGAATAATTCCATTGTTTCTGTTCTGCACAATATACTCTGGGAAGGATGACATTGCCATGACTAATCTGTGTTCAGTTTCAAAACTTACCAAAATATGTTGGCTCATTTCTTGAAATGTCCAATAGTTGAAGTACAGCAAGAAAACATGATGAGAATGACAGTGGTGAAATAAATATATTTTATGTCACATGTGCAAGTAAGTGCTGTCCATCTGAAACGTATGTCCGAATGGATTTATTCTCAATGGTAATGCATGGCAACTTCAAGCTCTCTACTGTTGGGGAAGGAGTCTGTAGATAAGCTGTGGTTAACGTTGTCTGTCTCTCCAAGACAGAAATCTGATCTATCTGACCAAATACCCACTGAGGGGAAGAGCTGTAACAGGCACACACTGAGATCAGTTGCAAGGTAAATGCTGTCAGTCGGGGAAGTTTGTCTGTAAACAAAACATGTGAAGCAACAATCCTGTTTTGCCTCCAGAAAAGGAGTAGAAGGGTTTGCTGATGCCTTAGATTGACAGATACTTGTAAATTCCTGGCTGCTCCCCTTGAGGGAGAGCTAAGGTCATCATGGTCAGCAAAACCAGCAGGAAATGACCGGCTTTCTAACCCCTTTTTTATTAAACGTGATATTTGCTCATTGACAGGTGCCCTATTTATTCAGTTATGATTTGTTGGTATTTTATGAGCATGATATTTAAGCCAGTTTTCAAAATTCTATTCTCTTCACTTTTATTTAGTAAAGTCTGCAGTGTGTAGCTTAGTTCGAATGTGCTGAGCACAACACTTGAGGGTTTAGGTTCCATCTTGTGACATACCAAAAACAGCTGACTCTACAATGATGGAGTGTCTTATAAAAAAATTAGACCAAGCGCATATCAAGTGAGTAATGAAAGAGAAGTTGGCAACAGGATCCTGCTTTTGGTTTGTCATTGAGGGTGCATTTCCACTACGTTGTGCACGAACACTAAACTGGTGGAATGGACATGTGAACAGAAGCAAAGCTGAGTGAGATTTCCTCCCCTTTGGTATCAGGTTGGGCCCTGACTCCAGATTTAAACTGCACTTACTCTATGGGGTTAACTTTTACAACTTAGCTCTGTGGGTGCAGAACTTCACTCAACAGGAGCACATTTTGGGAATTCAGGGGTGGAGCTCAGTTCACCCTATTCATGATGTACATCATTTCCTGTCCATTATTATCTCTCTGCCCAAATTCCCAATTTTTCTCCAGTCATGTGAAACTCTGTGCTGAGGGCACTAAATAGTAACAATTACCCCATAAGGGCAGGGTCAGGGCGAAGCTAGCATGCTTTGCATGGACAGTATAATTACATCTTAAGATAATTTTATCTGCCAAGTGCTGCCTACCTGAGACCTCCAACAGGTAACCTGGGATACTTAAAGAAACTGATGCAGAAAATGAGCAGATTGAATGAGAAATAATCTGAAGTGAACATTACTGTTTTATGGTTTGGAGTTGGATTTTTAGAACAGGTTTATGAAAATGTAATAAATGTAATTGTGTGCATTCTGTTTGTGGCAAAATTGTATCTTGAAAATATTACATTACTTGCAACTTGTGTGCTGCTTTGCACATGTTCACTTACAGTATGAAATATTCCGAGATACCGCACCACCTGTGGTGCCTTGCACACCGCTTATTGGAAGGGTGCAGTGTCTGTGGCTTTTTGTTGACAAGAATCAATGGACAGAAAATTGTGTGCAATGCACCCGTGATTTTCCAATAAACCATCTGCCACAAGTGAGGCCCCGCCAGTTTTACTCTTAGTTTAAGGGATGAGAAATGGTCCATATCAATGTAGGCTTGGCCAAGGAAAAGAAGTGGATAATAATACCTAGTTGATCTCCACCTGTGTACCTTCCCCAATGTGCAATGTTTGCACTTGGGCTCATTTGAATATTATTCTGATCAAATGAAAATATGCTAATATTTTACTGAGCACAGAAATAATTTATGTTTGCCGTTGTTTATCTGGATTCTTGTACAAATAACAGGTAATGGGAAATCAAACAATCAAGACTGACACTGGTATTTAGTGACATCTATAGCCAGTTACAAGAAACAACTGAATCATTAGGGAAGTTTCTATTTCTAAAAGTGTGTGTTAGAATGGGACCTTATGCTTATTCTTTGAGGTGCAGAACCCACAGAGCCTGGCCTGGGCAAGTTGGGCTGGAGTCCAGGGGAAGTCTTCTCAATGATTTAACCTTGATGTCTGTGCTGAGCCAGAGTCCCAGCTTTACTGTTTTTCCTTTCCTGAACGTTACAGGTGCTCAGTCGGACCATGTTTTCCACCCTTGAAAAAGCAATTTAAAGCAAAGCATTACTCTCAAGCAAACATTGTGAAGTCAGCCAAATCCACGATCAATATTTGAAAATAAATGACTCACTGAAATCAGAGCTATACAGACGCACACATATTCCTATAGATAACTGTTATTTATACAATGGCTGTGGCCTTTATTTTCATTCATAGGATGTGAGCGTCGCTGGCAAGGCCATCATTTATTGCCCATCCCTAATTGCCCTTGAGAAGGTGGTGGTGAGCTGCCTTCTTGAACTGCTGAAGGCTCTAACATCTGCTCAGTATGGTTCACCCAAGTGGCCCAGTCTTCATGTGTGTACCATGGAGAACATTGTGGCCAATCTGAATTCTGTTGCCACCCAATATCCACACACACAGCCACAGTTGGGCAGAGATCACTGCATAGCAATTAAGAGCAGGAACCCTTGCTGTTTTTTCTATCTCCCTAACCAGATGGTTAACCTGAGAGCTCCTGGTCTTCATGATCTGGCATGACAGCAGGCACAGCCTTTACCCACTACTAGGCTATCAGACAGAGCCAATGGAACTACTTTTTGCAGTTGTGAGCTGCTCCATGTCATTAAATTTCACACTACTGCTATTGCTATTAAAATGCAGACAGAAAATCGAAGGTATCATAAGAATATAAGAAAGAAATAGGAGCAGGAGTAGGCCATTTGGCCCATTGAGCCTGCTCCACCATTCAGTATCATGGCTGATCTTCTACCACAACTCCACCTTCCTGCCTATCCCCATATCTCTTGATTCCCTTAGTATCTAAAAATCCATTGATCTCTATCTTGAATATACTCAATGACTGAGCATCCACAGCCCTCTGGGGTACAGAATTCCAAAGAGTCACAACCCATTGAGTGAAGACATTTCTCTTCATCTCAGTTCTAAATGGCCGACCCCTTATTCTGAGACTGTGACCCTGTGTTCTAGACTCCCCAGTCAGGGGAATCATCCTCCCTGCACCGACCCTGTCAAGCCTCTTAAGAATTTTATATGTTTCAAAGAGATCACTTCTCATTCTTATAACCTCTATGGAATATAGATCTAGTCTACTCAATCTCTCCTCATAGGACAACCCTCTCATCCCAAGGATCAATCTAGTAAACCTTCGTTGCACTCCCTCTAAGGTAAGTATATCCTTCCTTAGGTAAGGAGACCAAAACTGTACACAGTGCTTCAGGTGTGGTCTCACCAAGGCCCTATGTAATTGCAGTAATACTTCTTTACTCTTATACTCCAATCCCTTTGTAATGAACGCTAACATACCATTTGCTTTCCTAATTGCTCGCTGTACCTGTTAACTTTCAGTGATTCGTGTACAAGGACACCAGGTTCCTCTGAATACCAACATTTCCCAGTCTCTCACCTTTTAAAAAATATGCTGCTTTTCTATTTTTCCTACCAAAGTGGATAACTTCACATTTCTCCACATTATATTCCATCTGCCATGTTCTTGCTCACTCGCTTAACCTGTCTATATCCCTTTTCAGCCTCTTTGTGTCCACCTCCCAGCTTACTTTCCCATCTAGCTTTGTATCGTCAGCAAACGTGAATACATTACACTCGGTCCCCTCATCTAAATCATTGATACAGATTGTAAATAGCTGAGGCCCAAGCACTAATCCTTACGGTACCCCACTAGTTACAGCCTGCCAACCCGAAAATTACCCATTTATTCCTACTCTCTGTTTTCTGTCCATTAACCAATCCTCAATCCATGCTAATATATTATCCCCAATCCCATGGGCCCTTATTTTGTGTAATAACCTCTTGCGTGGCACCTTATCGAATTCTTTTGAAAATTCAAATGCACCACATCCACTGGTTCCCCCCTTATCTACCCTGCTAGTTACATCCTCAAAAAACTCTAACAGATTTGTCAAACATGATTTCCCTTTCATAAATCCATGTTGACTCTACCCAATCATATTATGATTTTCTAAGTGCCCTGTTACCATGTCCCTAATAATAGATTCCCTGCTATTGATGTCAGGCTAACTGGCTATAGTTCCCGGTTTTCTCTCTCCCTTCTTTCTTGAACAGCGGGGTTACATTTGCTACCTTCCAATCTGCGGGGGCTATTCTAAAACCTAGGGAATTCAGGAAGATCAAAACCAATGCATCCACTATCTCTGTAGCCACCTCTTTTAAAACCCTAGGAGGTAGACCATCAGGTCCAGGGGATTTGTCAGCTTTTAGTCCCATTAATTTCTCCAGTACTATTTCTAATAATTTCCTTAAGTTCCTCATTCTCACTAGACCCTTGGTTCCCTACTATTTCCGGAATGTTTTCTGTGTCTTCTCCCGTTAAGACAGATGCAAAGTATTTGTTTAATGTCTCTGCCATTTCCTTATTCACCATTACAATTTCTCCTGTCTCTGCCTGTAAGGGACCCATGTTTACTTTTGCTAATCTCTTCCTTTTTACATACATATACAAATTTTTACAATCTGTTTTTATGTCTCTCATTAGCTTACTCTAATATTCTATTTTCTCTCCCTTTATCAATTTCTTGGTCATCCTTTGCTGAATTCTAAAATCTTCCCAATCCTCAGCGTTACTACTCTTTCTGGCAACTTTACAAGCCTCTTCCTTTAATCTGATACTGTCTTTATCTCTTGTTGGCCACGGTTGGACCACTTTTCTCGTGGGGTTTTTATTCCTTAAGGGATTGTATACTTGTTGTGAATTATGAATTATTTCTTTAAATATTTGCCATTGCTTATCTACCGTCATATCTTTTAATCTAGTTTCCCAATCTATCTTAGTCAATTCACTCCTCATACCTACGTAGTTTGTTCTGTTCAGATTTAAGACCCTAGGTTCGGACTAAATTACTCTCAAACTCAATATAAAATTCTATCATATTATGATCACTTTTCCCCAGAGGTGTCTGTACTGTAAGGTTATTAAGTAACCCTGTCTCATTGCACAATACTAGATCTAAAATAGCCTGTTGCCTAGTATCATGCCTGTACATTCCCTGTGTGCATGACTAGTGGACAAGACTCCCAACAGCCACATGCATGTAGAGAATTGGCCCCTTAAACAACTCGAGGACAGTAAACCACACTTTCAACTCCAACTCTACTTGCTTGTGTGTAAGGTCGACTAATTACATAGAATATACAGCACAGAAGCAGGCCATTTGGCCCCACTAGGCTGTGCTGGTGTTTATATTCCACACGAGTCTCCTCCCATTCCATCTGCCTCATCTCAGCCTTTCAGCATATATTTCTATTCCCTTTTCTCTCATGTACTCATCTAGTTTCCTTTTGAAAGCATCTAAGCTATTTGCCTCCACCACGTCCTGCGGTAGTGAGTTCCACATTCTATCCACTCTCTGAGTAAAGAAATTTCCCCTTATTTCCTATTGGAATTATTAGTAACTATCTTGTATTTATTACCCCTAGTTTTGGATTCTCCCAAAAGTGGAGACATTCTCTCCACATCTACTCCTTATCTTTCAGTGACAGACCTGGCCAGCTGTAGAGCTGCTGGAAGCAAAGTAACAATGGGAAGGCAAATGGAATTTCTGAGTCAATTACTTTCACACAAGGGTATGTTACTCCTGCATTCTGGAGCTAGCACTGTAGGTATCTCTTTAGTCCCTCCTGACTCCTACCATTGGCTATTTGCACACTGCTTCCAGTGCCCTAAAGCTGCCCAACTACTTTCACATGTTTTGGGCTGAAACTGTTTTTTTCCTTTGGCACAAATATGTCTTTGAGCTGCTCAAATAACACAGAACAGTTAAATCCTTTCATCAAACCATGTTGTGAAATCTCAGTGCTGCCTTTTAAGACTATTCTTCTAGTAATTTGGAGCCCAGTTTATAGCTGTTGTTATGTATATGCTCACATGGTAACAAATATTTTTAGTAGAAACTAAATCCATAATAGAAACATTTATGAATCAGATTGGCTGAGGTGCTTAATCTAATATTGATTTTCTGGCCCTGGTGTGGACCAGGAATGATGGGCTTTGGCACGTTGCTTGAGTGCAACCTCTAGCCTCAGTCTAATTTTAGTATTCTGGTATCAACAGCCGTTTGGGAGCTCGCTGCTTGTGGTCCGGGAGAGATATGAGATTGCACCATGTGCCTCCAAATTCTCAGATGCTTCTGTGGAAGTGTTGTTATAGCAAGTGAGGCAGAAGAGGGCTGGCCTTCCTTGGCACCTCAGGATACCACTGTCTACATGAGAGCACTACAAAGTGTTTGGCAGGAGGTGATGTGAAATGTCAATGCCCAGAGAAACATCCAGAGGAGCTGGTGCCAAATCAGGAGAAGCTTAGACACACTACCATAGTAACCAAGGTAGACTGCTCAATAGTAGGGTAAATTCAGTGCTGTCATGTACCCAGTGAAGATCCTTGCTCAAAGGTGTGCAGATAGGAAATACAGGTATATCAGTATAAACATGATTCTCCAACCCATAGTCCTTTCACATGCCACTCTCCTCTGGGAGCTCTGAATTTACCCTTAGATAAAATAAGTGTGCAAAGTATATATGACATATTATAGTCACCTCACACAACCTTCCAATATTTTGAATGATTACTGTGCATGCACATTAAGCAGCAGGGGACAATCGGATTTAAGTTGAAAAAGGCCAGATCTAGGTTAGATGTCAGATGGTGGTTCTTTTCCCAGAGGATAGTGGACTTCTGGAACAGGCTGCCGTCTCATACGGTGGATGCTCACTCGCTGAATTCCTTCAAGCGAGAGCAGGACCTGTTTCTGGCTGGGGCGGAGATCACCTCTTACAGAAGGTAGGTACTGCAGGCAATTCAGGGCCAGAGTGATCTCCTGGACTAGTTTCGATTGCCCAGATAGGTCGGAGAGGAATTTCCCAGATTTTTCCCCCCAAATTTGGGTGGGTTTTTTATATTGTTTTTCGCCTTTCCCAGGCGATCACATGGTTTCGGGTGGGGTCAAGAGTGTATATATTGTGATACACAAGGTATCGCAATTTTATGGGACAGGCTTGATGGACCAGGGGGTCTTTGCCTGTCCGTCATTGTTTGTATGTTCGTATGGAACCAGCAGTTAATACCGGCAACCCTTCTTTCACTCGTGGTTCTCTTTTAGCTTTGCATAACAGCACTTAGATGTGTTCAGTGAAAGAGGATTTCAGCAATAAACTTTGTATCATTTTGCAAACCTTAACTCTTTTCTTTAGCACTGCTAGTTTTTGAGTTTAAGGCCAAATCAATAATTTAAAGTGACCCCGGATTGCAGTCTTGTTTCTAAGTTTACACAAGAACATTCTGCAAAGGAGGGTGAAATGATAATGTTAGTTTTACCTCTTGAACACTGTCGAGCAGCTTTCCCATCATGTCTTTGCGATTCACTTTGTTTTTTCCCATTATCTCAAGTTTAACAGTGATTGCATCAATCTTGGACACAATGTTGCTAATTGAATGTTCCAGCTGAACAACACGGCGCCCCAACCTGAAATAAGATTACAGGTACGTTGTAATAGCACCAGTCCATAAAATGTTGATGTGAACAAGAAACTTGCTTTCTAAGAAAATACTTCACCAGCATTGCATAATGATTTTAGTAAAACTATGTCTGTTAGGTCCCTATGCCTCATGTCATCTTTATTTTAACACCTAATCATCCTCACCCCATGATACATACATTTGGAATTCCTCATTTGTTACACTGCTGTTTGGTTTGTTGTTGCTGTTGTTTTTCACGTTATCAAAGTCTACGGACTGGTTAAAAGTCTTTGAGCTGTCTGGACACCTAAAGTTTCTTCCCAAGTTCTCTATCTCAGCATTTAGAGCCATCTGTAAAACAATGGTAGATATTAAAGAGACTGTTTAAAATTATAATAATAGTTTGATCTAGTAAAAGCTGAAAGGACTACTATCAGAAATCTTACTCTCTAGGTAGCCAGAGGATAGACTCATTCAGGGAATCAATGCAAAGTCTACATTTCCATCGCTGCAGATCTCATCTCTTTTAAATCCAGAAAACATAGAAGACATCAAGTTGCACCCTGCTACAGGTAGACTACCCTTTATCCGAACTTCTGAAAACCGAAACCCTCTAAAAACCGAAGGTTTTTTCGTTCAGCGTAAGTCGTGCGCACGACATGACCAGAGTGGCGCACGACTTACGCTGAGCAGGGCAGAGGGTCACTGAGTTCCCTCCTGGGTAGGAGATTGCAGGCCGGGCAGTGTGAAGGAGGTGAACCCAACAATACAGCGGCCCGTCCGATAGCTGCAGTCGCCTGTCCGATATTCTTTTATCCCCCCCCGACCCCCGACCCCCCCCACCCTTTCGGATAAGGGATAGTATCCTTTTTCCGCACTTCTGAAAACCGAAATCGTTCATCGTAAGTCGTGCGCACGACCCCGACCCCTGCCGACCCCCACCCCCGACCCCCCCACCGACCCCCACCCCCGACCCCCCCACCGACCCCGACCCCCGTCGACCCTCACCCCCGACCCCCCCGCTGACCCCGACCCCCACCCCGACCCCCCTGCCGACCCCCCGTCGACCCGACCCCCACCCCCGACCCCCCCGCCGACCCCGACCCCCGCCGACCCCCCTGCCGACCCCGACCCCCCGCCGACCCCCCCCGCCGACCCCGACCCCCCGCCGACCCCCACCCCCGACAAATTTCCCAGTCTTATAAAATACCTTCCGAAATCCGAAATTTTCCGAAAACCGAAACACGGCTGGTCCCGAGGTTTTCGGATAAAGGATAGTGTACCTGTATTATTATACCAATATGAAAGCCATGACTGCAACAGTCAGCTTTCATACTTGTAAGGGGAGTTTGCAGCTGTGTTGGCCCATATCAGATCCACCTTAATATGAATTTGGCAATCTAAACTGAGTAGCAAGTATGACAAGTCAAATTTTACACTTGAACTGCTGTCATTGTTTATTTATTTTTATTGGACTTTGAGTGGTTAAGTGTGGTTGAATTTTGAATTCAGATGTATTTGTGTGTATCAGAAAGTACGCAAAAGTAAGAACATCAAAGAAAGGGTTAACTTAAAGGAGGGAAATCCTGGAAGGACTCTACCATTATTCAAGTAAGGGGATATTCTGGACTAAAAAGACATGTTACATAAGCAGACGTCTTTGGTAATACTAAATACTGTTACAGAGATGTTTGCCAAAAAAGAAAAGATGGAAGTTAGTTTAATCTTTTAAGTTTTGGGTTTTTGGTGATTACTGTAATGTATACAACATTGAAGGGACTACTTTGTTTTGCGGATGTACATCCTTAGTTGCGAGCGTATATAACAGACGCGTATTGATTTGTATAGTCAGTGCTGAAGTTCCAGTTAACCAGTAAAGATCACATGAAGTTACTCTCAGTCTCTGCTGCTTCATTATTTTATGTAGTTGTGGATAGCGGTACAAACACAACAAATTGGCGATGAGAATTATGAACCTACGTCTTCCTATTCTGGCATCGCATCCAAAGGACACCGAAATTTGGAAGAAAGGAGCGAGAAGGTAGAGAAAACAGAGCACGCTTGCTAAGCTAGGCAGGGGATACGTAAGTCAAGTGAAAAGTGCACAGGACTTGCATGACGCTAGCTAACTAGTAAAGAAAGAAAAACGGGTTTGGAAAAAAAATGGCGATGATTGGCACGATTGCAGCATTTGATAGCAGCATTGAAGACTGGGCAACTTACATTGAAAGAGTGGCATTCTACTGTGAGGCTAATGGAGTGGAGGTAGAAAAGAAAGCCACTGTTTTGCTGAGTGTTATGGGTGCAAAGACATACGGGCTGCTACGTACTTTATTAACCCCTGAAAAGCCAGCAAACAAAACATTCAAACAAATAGTGGACACACTCCAAGACCATTTAAGCCCCAAACCACTGCTCATAGCCGAAAGATTTAAATTCCATAAACAGAACCAGAGCAAAAATGAAAGCATTTCTGAATATTTGGCAAAGTTGTGCAAATTATCAGAACATTGCCAATTTGGAGTGGGCTTATCAGATGCATTGAGGGACAGATTTGTGTGTGGCATGCAAAGTGAAAGCACACAAAAAAAGCTCCTGTCTGAAAAAGACCTCACATTGGAGAAAGCTCTGAGTATTGCAATATCAATGGAAGCAGCAGCACGTGGCGCTTTAGAAATTCAACTAAAATCCCTGGAATATTCAACTAATAAAATGTCCCTGAAACAAGAAAAGAAGTGCTATCGCTGTGGCAAAATGTCACATGACCACAATGACTGTTGGTTTAAAGACAAAGACTGCAGACAATGTGGCAGATGAGGGCACATTGAAAGAGTCTGCAAAGCAAATAAGAAGCCGAAAACTAATACAATACAGTGTAACAAAAAGGTACATCAAGTGACTGAAAACAAGAAACCTTTCAAAGAAAGATACAAGAAGGTACACTACGTGACTGGAGACAGTTCAGATTTTAAAAAAAGTGACACAGACTCAGAGGAAGAGGATCTGGCTTGTCTAAAACTACACAGTGTGAAAGAGACAGGGGATCACAGAATAATATGGGTTACTCCAGAAGTGGCAGGAGTTAGGCTGAAAATGGAGTTGGACACAGGCTCAGCTTTAACAGTGATCTCTGTACATGACTACAAACGACTGTTTTCACACATACTGCTAAGGCCAACTAAAGTACTGTTAAAGACATACACAGGACAAAGAGTGTGCCCCAAAGGTAAAATAAAAGTGACCGTGACATACAAAGAAAAAAAAATACCGCAATTGAACCTCTATGTAGTGGAAAACGGAGGACCACCATTGCTGGGACGCAAATGGCTCAGGAAAATACAGTTGGATTGGCACACCATCCAAGCACTGTTTGTGTCAGCAAAGGAGGACAGCAACGCCACTCCTGAGAGACTGTCACAAATACTCTCTGACTCTCAGGAAGTGTTTAAGAAGGGAATAGGAACACTTAAGGGCATGAAAGCAAAAATTAAGATTGAGGAGAACGCAAATCCAAAGTTCCACAAGGCCAGACCAGTGCCTTTTCCAATTCGCACTTCAGTAGAAGCAGAGCTCGAGAACTTGGAGCAGTTAGGGGTCCTGTCCAAGGTGGATTGGAGTGAATGGGCCACACCTATAGTTCCAGTGATGAAGAAAACCTCCAGCACAAAACCAGGAAAGCCAAGAAAAGTGCGCATTTGTGGAGACTTTAAAGTGACTGTTAACCCAGTCCTCCACACAGTACAGTACCCATTGCCTCACATTGAGGACATCTTTGCTTCCCTGTCAAGAGGGGAACGCTTCACAAAGATTGACTTGGCCCAGACCTATCTCCAAATGGAAATTGATGATGCATCAAAGAAGTACCTGACAATAAATACGCACAAAGGCCTTTACCAGTACAATCGGCTGGTATTCGGAATAGCATCAGCTCCTGCAATCTGGCAAAGGGCAATGGACCAAGTCCTGCAGGGGATCCCAGGTACTCAGTGTTATCTTGATGACATCATCATTACTGGCAAGAATGACAACGACCACCTTTCCAACCTCGAACAGGTGCTCATCAGGTTACGGGAGTATGGGCTCCGAGCGAACCGAGACGAGTGTGAGTTTTTCAAAAAGGAAATCTCATACTGTGGACATGTGATTGACAAGGACGGTTTACACAAGTCTCCAGACAAGATTGAAGCTGTGATTAATGCACCAACACCTGAAAATGTGTCTCAGTTGAGATCATATCTTGGACTGGTGAACTACTATCACACGTTCTTGCCTAACCTATCCACAGTGTTACATCCACTAAATGCACTGCTACAGACAGGGTCACAATGGAAGTGGAGTGACAGCTGTGAACAAGCTTTTCAAGAGAGTAAAAGACTCATTACTTCAGAAGAGGTGCTAGCTCACTTTGACCCATCCTTACCTATTCGACTGGCATGTGATGCTTCACCCCATGGCATTGGTGCCGTGTTGTCACATAAGTTCCCAGACGGCTCAGAAAGACCAATAGCCTTTGCCTCAAGATCATTGACTACAGCTGAACGCAATTATGCACAGATTGACCGAGAAGCCCTCAGCCTTGGGTGGGGAGTCAAGAAATTCAACCACTACTTGTATGGTCAACAGTTTGCACTGTTAACTGACCACCAGCCTCTCATTTCAATCTTCAACCCAAGGAAGGGCGTTCCAGTGATGACGGCACAACGGCTGCAACGATGGTCACTCTTCCTAGGGGCTCACCTGTATAACATTGAATACAAGGGGACCAAGCAACATGGCAACGCCGATGGTTTGTCACGTTTACCACTGCCGACCTCAGAGATAACTACAACAGTTGACTCAGCAGAGGTATTTCACACAACAATAGTTGAGCAGCTACCAGTGACAAACTCCCTCATTGAAAGAGAAACACGCAATGACCCCACATTGTCAAAAGTTTATGACATCACTGTGAAGGTATGGCCAGTGCATGGTGACTCATTGTTTCCAGCATTCTCAGCTAGGAGGGAGCAGTTATCGGTGTGTCGGGGAACACTGATGTGCAGCTCATGAGTTGTGATTCCTCCCAAGCTCTGTAACCGAGTGCTAGATGAACTGCATGAAGGCCACTTAGGTACGGTAAAGATGAAAAGCCTTGCCCGTGGATACGTGTGGTGGCCGGGAATTGACAAACAGATCGAGGACCTGACAAAGAGCTGCTCAGGATGTCAAAAGGTCCAGAGTGCACCACCACAAGCCCCTCTCCATCCATGGGAATGGCCCTCATCACCATGGCAACGTGTGCACATCGACTTTGCTGGACCGTTCATGGACTCCATGTTCTTGATTGCAGTCGATGCACATTCCAAATGGCCCGAGGTCATTAAAATGAAATTAACCACATCTGAAAAGACCATTTCAGTTCTGAGGACCATGTTCGCTAGAAATGGCCTACCAGAACAAATCTGCACAGACAATGGATGACAATTTGTCTCTGACGAATTCGAAGGTTTCATGAAGAAAAATGGAATCAAGCACTACACATCTGCCCCGTATCATCCAGCTATAAATGGCTTGGCAGAAAGATTCGTACAGACTTTCAAGAAGGCCATCAAAGCAATGTACAGCGAGAATCTACCACTGCAACACAAGATAGACAATTTCCTCTTTGCTTATCGGAACGCAGTACACGCAGCCACTAATCAGACTCCAGTGATGGTGTTTCTGAACAGGAACCTGATATCTCGCATGGACCTTCTTAAACCAAATGTACGTCGTGATGTAGAGAACAAACAGTTCAAACATTTGAATGCTAAGCCAACAAGAAGCTTCAGTGTGGGACAGTCAGTTCTTGCTTGTGATTTCCGGATGGAAAAGTGGCAACCAGGGACAATATCCACAAGAGAGGGACCACTGATGTATACCGTGGATGTGGGAGAGAACGTTTTGAGACGTCATGTGGACCAAATTCTGGATGTTCAGGTGAAAAACACCCCTATACCTCGCCCAGACTCACCTGACATGGAAACAGACACTCCTGATTCATCAGCATCAGCCTCATCCACAGCTGAGAGCTCTACCTGTGCTGATAGCTCACCTGATGCAACTGTACCTGTACAGTCTCATTCCCCAAAGCAAAAGAGTCTGGAGAGACGTTACCCAGAGAGGCAGAGGAGGCCTCCCCAGAGATTTGACTTGTAAAAGGGCTGTTGACAAAATAAAATGTTATGTTGGAATTTGAATTTTGTTACTGTAAAGACAGGCTCTGTATGTTAATTATAGAAATTTTGCGTTAATATACTATTAAACTAAAGGGGGAGGAAGTGTAATGTATACAACATTGAAGGGACTACTTTGTTTTGCGGATGTACATCCTTAGTTGCGAGCGTATATAACAGACGCGTATCGATTTGTATAGTCAGTGCCAAAGTTCCAGTTACCCAGTAAAGATCACACGAAGTTACTCTCAGTCTCTGCTGCTTTATTATTTTATGTAGTTGTGGATAGCGGTACAAACTAAAACAAATTCTCTTGCCTGATGAAACAGTCTGCTTATCCAAGTGTTGACTTGGCCTCGATAAAGCCACATATGTGGTGAATAAAAGCTGCTCTTTTTAACCATAACTGGGTTGACTCTTGTGCTTAATTCAGAGAGAGGTACCAGTGCATCAAAAAAAAGTAACACAATTGCAGAAACCCAATGCACAATACTTGTGTTGAAACAGTAGTTTTTGTACTGGAATGTTATACATCCCCATGTGGTAACTATGACTGAAACCAGCAAGGTCTGTGAAGATAGTATTCTCGACTGCAATGTATTATCACGTGGTTTGGTATGAGCATGCTCAGTTTGCTCTGGCTTAATAAAATAAGCACACGGACTAACAACTCATCATGTCTCTGTCCTTCATTTGTTCTACCCACATATATTACATTTTGGCGATGAGGAGAGGATCCTGAAGCCATTTTTAAGGAACATGGAAGGACACAGGGTTCAACCTTCGCATGGACAAGTTTAAGGTGAATTTGTGACACCTAAACTGAATTTTTGCAATGTTTTACTGTTAATGCTGATGCAGAATCACCTGTGCTTCGCCTTCGCGTGTATGTATACACAGCAACAGCGGTGTTGATTCTCACAGCTACACAGGCAGCATGCTGAGTCACTGTTCAATGGGATCGGGACTATCATGGCCACATCCAAGGGATTCATCAGAAGCCTCGGCATGTATGACCGAGCTTGCAAACCATTCAGTTCTTACATTGAGCAGATGGAGATGTTTTTTAGGGCCAGTAACATTATTGAGACCGAAGGTGCAGATGAGAATGTTCAAGCTCAAAATAAAGTAATTCGTGAACGGAAAAAAACAATTTTTTTAACAGAGATCGGGCCAGATGTCTACGGAACGTTGACAAACCTACTCGCGCCAGGGAAAGTGAAGGATGCGTCATTTGAAGACATTGTCAAGAAACTCAAGGACAATTTCGACCCAAAGCCCTTAGAAATAGCAGAGAGCTATAAGCTTGGTCCCAGAAACCAAAAACAAAGTGAAACCATCAGTGAGTATATTGTAGCTCTTAAGAACCTGACTTTGCATTGTAACTTCGGCACATTTTTGGATCATGCGTTGCAATATAAGTTTGTGTGTGGACTGGTGGATGAGTGCACACAATCCAAGTTACTGAACACTCTGAACCTAACGTTTGACATAGCATGCAAAATTGCCCTATCTATGGAGATGGCGTCTAAGAATGCTAGGGAGCTCCGTCCAACTCAAGTCCAACTCAACTGCAGCTGAGGTCTACAGTCACAAAGCCACCGCTAAACCTAAAGCTGTGCTGTGAGACCAAGTCAAAAGCATGTCGGTGAGAACAGTTTAGTGAATTGTTATCGCTGCAGTGGAAATCACTCAGCACAGTCCTGCCAAGACAGAAATGAGAAGTGTTTTCACTGCCAGAAGCAAGGCCATATTTCAACAGCTGGCAGAGCTAGATCTAAAGCAGGAAGTAAGAACCATTCTAGTGGCAATGCAAAGCCGTGACAACAAAAGGGAGGAATTCACAATATTAGAAACATAGAAAAATAAAAAAATATTGAAGTGAACACACCTGATGTTGAAGAACTAGGCATCTACAGTATCTATGCCACTAGCGGCAATGCTAGCAGTCGTGAGAAAGACATCCGTACAACACTTTTGATCAACCAGCAACATATTAATATATGTATCGACACGGTGGCGGACTGCTCTATCATGAGTATGGACACATATGAGAGTAAGTTTAATCAAGTACCACTTACAAAGAGTACCATAGAGTTAAAAACCTATTCAAGAGAATTCCTAGAGACATGTGGACAAATGGAATGTACAGTTCAACACAATGGGCAGTCAATAAAGCTGCCTATTATTGTAGCGAGCTACAACAACAGGCGAACTCTCATGGGCAAAGACTGGTTGAGAAAGTGAAAACTAGACTGGAAAAATGTCTTCAGTGTAGATGCTTCAAAGAAGCAACTCAACACAATGCTGAACAAGTACGAAAGCATGTTCACAGACAGTTATCAGGGCATCACTAGATATGACACGCATATCTGCATCAAATCCAACGTGAAGTCTGTCTATTGTAAGGCAAGGCCGGTCCCCTAAGCGTTGAAAAATCAGGTGGAGGAAGAGCTAGCGAAGCTCAGAGAACACGGATGCTAGTAAAAACTGACAAAATTGAATGGGCTACCCTGATTGTGGTAGTTCCCAAAGCAGACAAAACTGTACGCTTGGGCGATGACTACAAAGTTACTGTCAACCAAGCAGTTGACGATGAGCAGTGCCCATTACCTACATCACAAGATTTGTATACAGCACTCTCTGGGTCAAAGATTTTCTCCAAGCTTGGCCTGTCGCACGCTTACGCTCAACTGAATGTTGACAAAGAGAGTCAACAGTATCTCACCATCAACACACACAAGGGACTGTACTCATACACCAAGCTGCCATATGGTGTAAAGTCCTCCCCCAAAATCTTCCAGGCTACAATGGATAAGATTTTGCAAGGAGTTCCAAATAGCTTATGCAATCAAGATGATGTGCTGATCGCAACAAGCAGCGAGGAAGAAAATCTAGAAGTGTTAGATATAATGCTTCAAAGGTTGAATGCCCACAATGACAAATTGAAAAGGAGCAAATATGTTTTTGTGCAGCCCGAGGTTGTGTACCTTGGTCTGAAAGTTAATGCAAATGGCTTGCAACCAGTGAAAGAAAAGGTTGATGCTGTCATCAATGCTCCAAAGCCACAGAACATGTCTGAGTTAAGATCTTTCCTTGGAATGGTCCAGTAGTACGCACGTTTCTTACCCGAGTTAGTGACCATGTTAGCTCCATTGCATGAGCTCCTCAAGAAGGATGTCCAGTGGAAGTGGACGAAACACAACAGGAAGCTTACGATGCTTGTAAGAGAAGTCTCTCTAGCGATGTTCTACTTGTGCACCAAGACACAGAGCGTGAGCTTAAGTTAGCGTGTGATGCTTCTACCTATGGTGTGGGAGCTGTCATAAGTCATGTAATGGATGACAACCAAGAGAAACCAATTGCGTTCGCATCACAAACCCTCACAAAGAGTGAAAGAAACTACACACAAATTGAAAAGGAAGCAGTCGCCATTGTGTTTGGAATCAACAAATTTATACAGTTCCTGATCGGCAGTAAGTTTACCCCGATAACCAATCACATAACCATGCCTAGCAATATTGGGGTCCAAATCTGCCATCCCTGCAATGGCCGCATCAAGAATGCAATGTTGGGCAGTGTTGTTGTCACAATATGACTATACGATTGAATATTGCATTTCAAAGCAAAACGCAATCGCAGATGACTTGGTTCAGGTTGCCACATGCGGACTCGTGTTGGGAGAGAAAGTGCGATTTTCACGCTAGGTGCTGTTGACAAAGACTTTCCCGTGAATGCAACTGAGATTGCAGATAAGACTCAAAAGGACTCAGTACTGGAAAGAGTGTATGAAAACACCTTAAATGGATGGACTGATCAGTGTATGGACACAGAATTGAAATCATTCCATAACCGTCGTACTGAATTGTCTTGTGAGCAAGGTTGTATCAAGTGGGGAAACAAGAGTGGCAGTACCTACTTCTTTAAAAGATAGAATTCTGTCCGAACTTCATACTGAACATCCAGGAATCGTCAGTATGAAATCAATTGCAAGAAGCTTTGTTTACTGGCCTGGTTTGGGCAGTGATCTTGAATCACTTGTCAGCAAATGCAGCATTTGCCAAAATTGCAGAAACACACCACCCAAAACTCCACTACAACCCTGGTTATGGCCAAGTAGACCTTTTCAGAGAGTATATGTAGACTTCTGTGAGATAGCAAATGATTATTTCCTGGCATTTGTAGATAGTCACTCAAAGTGGATTGAAGTGAAACACATGGGTTCAAATACTACAACTGAATGTACCATAGATGAATTGAGGTCTATCTTTGCATGCCATGGCTTACCTGAAGAGCTTGTTTCTGACAATGGCCTTCAGTTCCATTCTGCTCTATTCCAAAAATTCATGAAACGGAACAGGATCAACACACTCTTGTTCCACCATATCATCCAGCTTCAAATGGAGCAGCCGAAATGTCAGTCAGAATAGTGAAAGAAGCTCTCAAAAAGCAAGTGTTGCAGGGTTGTTCGGGACTCAGCATGAAGCAACATTTGGCAAATTTCTTGCTGAAGTACAGAACTACTCTGCACATTACAACTAGACATACCCCAGCAGAGCTCTTGATGAAGAGGAGATTGAGAACACGATTGAGTCTTGTTCAACCGAATTTGGTCTCAAGAGTTGAACAGAAACAGTTGAGTCAGAAATGTTATTATGACACCAATCAGAAAGAATGCAGTTTCAAACAAAACGAGTGTGTTTGTGTTCTCAGTCCCCCTGACAAGTCAAGTTCACACAAGTGGGATTTAGGAACCATAGTAGAGGTTGGTGGAACCAAGAGATATTTGGATGAAATTGGTGACAAAATCCGAAGTGTTCATTTAGATCAAATGATCTCTGCTAGAGATGAACCAAGGCATGATCGTGAGCCACTTGATCATGAACACATACATGAGTTTGATGCAATTCAGACTTCAGTAACTGAAGTACCAGGTTCAAACATGTCCGAGATAGAAACAGGATCATCTTTGA
This sequence comes from Somniosus microcephalus, assembly GCF_052327205.1. Lineage (NCBI taxonomy): Eukaryota > Metazoa > Chordata > Chondrichthyes > Squaliformes > Somniosidae > Somniosus > Somniosus microcephalus. Next base: position 95,231,056 of record NC_140994.1, on the reverse strand, counting down.
GTTTGGAACCACAACAAAACAGCTCGAAAATTGGTTCAACACCAAAACTATTTGTAAGGAGATCAGGAAGGCTCCACAAACCTATTATTAAACTGGATTTGTAGTTCATTTAAAAGAAAAAAGCTAAGAATTTTTGTTATGTGGTACATGTAATGCTGGGAAAGGTGGAATCATAGGTTTATTTTATTTGAGAGGGGAAAGCAGTTTATTATCACTTGGTTTTGTATGAGCATGCTCAGTTCACTCTGGCCTAATAAAGCAAACACATGGATTAGCAACTCATCATGTCTCTGTCCTTCATTTGTTCTACCCACATATATTACATCGACGTATGTAATGAACCATTAAGGGATAAGCCCGGAATGTTGTAGACATGTGAATGTGGATTTACCACTGCAGGCTGCCCAGTTTTGGGTGGCAATTAGGTAATCAGGAACAGAAACTAGTGAAAGTCCTGCCCTGCTGGATCTCTGTCCACTGCCCACTGCCCACCCAGATGCAGTTTTCGATGGGTGGGACCAGCAATGGAATATTGTCTGCTTCAAATAGGTAGGAACATAATTTAAATATTCATTTCAGAGTATGTTGGTCCTGCATGCCATTTCTTGCCATCATACATTGACCATGTGACACAGACGTACAGGTTGCTAGGCAGCGGTAAGTATCCAGGAGGTCATGGAAAGGACACATTAATGTGGACAAGTTTATTTAAACCATTTCTTAATAGTTTTTCTTCCCTTTTTGTTGGCACTGAGCTTATTATCAACATTTGTGCCAATTATTGTGTAATATTTTTTGCCCCCAGCACCATTACTGGCATCAATGTGCACTCCAAAGGGGAATCCTTCTGTGAGATGTTTGAAGGAAGAGGGGGGCATACAGAGGGATGTCAGCCAGGTCAGATTATGTGAAAGATTCTCTGTGCCTAACTGCTGGTACCTGAATACTGACATCAGCAGACAGGGATGAACATAACTTGATCAGGAAATCACCTCAGTGGTTATTCAGGCATTTCCTAGGACAGCAACCCTGATGGCTCCATTGAGATATGCAAATGCATGACTAACCATAATAGTTCCTCAGAACCAACCCAATCACAGTATGTAAAGCTTTCAATGGCATAGTAGGAAATATCTGAGGGTGCTCAACAGCCAGTACAGCCTAATGGGCCACACCTACCAAGATGCCATCAACAGCACATTTCTACTTCAGTCTGTCTGGAACCAACTAAAAGCTATTCGGGTTTAAACTATGCCAGAAACAGAAAACTGAGACTATTCCAACACTCTCCTGGCTGGCCTCCCACTATGTACCCTCTGTAAACTTGAGCTCATCCAAAACTCTGCTGCCCATAGCCTAACTCGCACCAAGTCCCATTCGCCCATCACCCCTGTGCTTGCTGACCTACATTGGCTCCCAGTCCAGCAATGCCTCAATTTTAAAATCCTCATCCTTCTGATCAAATCCCTGCTCATCCCTTTAACCTTCTCCAGCCCTACAACCCTCAGAGAACTCTGTACTAGTCCAACTCTAGCCTCTTGCACATCCCTGATTTTCATCGCTCCACCATTGGTGGCTGTGTGTTCAGCTCTCTAGGCCCTAAGCTCTAGAATTCCCTCCCTAAACCTCTCCCCCTCTCTTTCCTCCTTTAAGACGCTCCTTAAAACCTACCTCTTTGATGAAGCTTTTGGCCACCTGTCCTAATATCTACTTATGTGGTTCGGTGTCAAATTTTGTTTGATAACGCCCCTGTGAAATGCCTTGGGACATTTTACTAAGTTAAAGGTGCCATACAAATACAATTGTTGTTGTTGTGAAGCATCTTGGAATGGTTCAAGAGGGGATTGTGCCATTGTAATGGTGCATCTATGGCACAGGGACACTGTCGGAGATGCCGTCTTTCGAATGTGACTTTTAGCGATACTGTAAAATGGGCGATATCGGATCAGCCTTCCATTTACGAAGTCAATGGAAAGGAAAATTGGGCAGCTAACTCGATAGTGCCCATTTTACACTATCGTCAAAAGTTAAAATTACACCCATTAAATTGAGACCCTGTCTGCCCTCAATGTAGCTTATTAGTCTGCACTGTCAGAATGTCATTGATATAGAGGTTGGATGAATGGTTTGAATGTTCTTCTAATTATTTTTTCTTCATCTAGATATTTAATCATTTCAGCTTTAATGAAAGATTCCCAAATTTTCTCTAACATGGAAGTCAAACTAACTGGCCTGTAATTACCTGGATTAGCTCTGTCTCCCTTTTAGAAACTGGATATTAAATTGGCCAGTCTCCAGTACTTTGGTGCACGTCCACTCTCAATACAATCTTAAATATAATTTCTAGGGCCGACACTATTTCTTCCCCCCATTTCCCTCAGAATCTGTGGATCTATCCCATCATGTCCCGTCACTTTGTTCCCTTTTAGCATAACTAACTTCTCAAATTCTTTTCTTTTAATTATTACTAGCTGGAGTGCCCGGCGGTGCCGAGGGTTTATTGAGGGCATGTTGTTGTTGGAAGAGAGAGAGAGAGAGACTGGGGGGAGAAGAGAGAGACTGGGGGGTAGAGAGCGACTGGGGGGGAAGGGGGGGGAGAGAGCAACTGGGGAGAAGAGAGAGAGATTGGGGGGGAGAGAGAGACGGGGGGAGAGAGTGACTGGGAGGAAGAGAGAGAGAGGGAAAGAGAGAGGGGGGAGGGAGAGAGAGAGAGAGAGAGACTGGGGGGAGAAGAGAGAGATGGGGGGAAGAGAGAGAGAGAGAGACTGCTGGATTTATTTCGGGATTAGCCTGGAGAGAGAGGCGGGGAAGGAACGCCTCAGGCCTGGCCCGATGGACCCCTGCGAAGGAAGGAAGGAAGGAAGAAGGCGAGCTCTCCCTCCCTCTCCCACCCCCTCACTCTTTCCCTCCCTCACCCTCTCTCTCTCCCTCCCTCTGTCTCTCCCTGCTTTACTCTCTCTCCCTCCCACCCCTCTCCTCTCCCTCCCTGCCCCTCTCCTCTCCCTCCCTCCCCCTCTCCTCCCCCTCCCCTCCCCTCTCCTCTCCCTCCCTCCCCCTCTCCTCACCCTCCCTCCCCCCTCTCCTCCCCCTCCCTCCCCCTCCCTCCCCCTCCCTCCCCCTCTCCTCCCCCTCCCTCCCCCTCTCCTCTCCCTCCCTCCCCCTCTCCTCACCCTCCCTCCCCCTCTCCTCTCCCTCCCCCCTCTCTCCCTCCTCCTCCCTCCCCCTCTCTCTCCTCCCCCTCCCTCTCTCTCCCTCCCCCTCTCTCCCTCCCTCTCTCCCTCCCCCTCTCTCTCCCTCCCCACTCTCTCTCCCTCTCTCCCTCCCCTCTCATCTCCCTCCCTCCTCCTCTCCTCTCTCTCCTTCCCTCCCTCCCTCCTCTCCCTCCCTCCGATCCCTCCCTCCCCCTCTCCTCTCCCTCCCTCCCCCTCTCTTCTCCCTCCCTCCCCCTCTCCCTCCTCCCCCTCTCCTCTCCCTCCCCCTCTCCTCTCCCTCCCCCTCTCCTCTCCCTCCCCCTCCTCCTCTCCTCTCCCTCCCCATCCTCCTCTCCCTCCCCCTCCCCCGTCCTCTCCCGCCCCTGTCTCTCCCTGATTTCCTCTCACTCTCTCCCTCCCCTCTCTCTCTCCCTCCCTCCCCCTCTCTCTCTTCCTTTCCTCTGAGCCCAGACGTGGTGAGCCAAAGCCCCCGTGTGCGGATTAGCGCCTCAGTGCCGGCCGGTGCGCGGCCGAGCGCGTGAGGCCCGGCCCGACTCTCGGGTCCTGCACCGGCCGCCGCCGACGTTCACGCACTCGCTGTCTCCCGCCCGCCAGCCGTTACCAAGATGGCGGTGAGGCTACGATCAGCTCAGTCCCGCCGCGCCAGCCTTTACCAAGATGGCGGCGATCGCGGGCCGCTGGTTTGGAATCGGGCCCAGCGGGATGGGCGGTGCCTAGCTCGGGCGTGGCTGGCGAGGGAGAGGCCGAGGCTTCGAGGCCTGAGGCTTGCAGGCAGCTCATCCACTGCCGAGGGGGGGAAGCCCGAGTCCCCTTTGCAAAAGGTTTTTTTTTATTTTAAAAGCAACTTTTTTTGCTGGAAATCTATATTTCAAAATAAACACACAGAAAGTGGGAAAAAGAAATCAATAGTTAGGAATCAAGATGGCGGCCACACACCTCAGCTCAGAAGGATTAGGCCCGCCCACACACGCAATGAAACACCCCCCGTGACGCACCGATTGGTCAACCATCAGGTTAATCCCTGTACGATTGGTCAACCATCACGTCACTCAACGCTAATGAGCAGAATTTTACCGTTTTTTGAAACTTTTTTGTATACTGTCCGAACAATTTTTGTCTGACCAAAAAGGAAATATGCCTATTAGACTCCCTAATGATAAGCTTTCTTTTGATATAACATGCGTGTAGGTGCACTGTATAACTTTTGAGTGTATAGCGGACAGACAGACAGACAGACAAACAGAGAGACAAACCGCTTTATATATATAGATAGAAGATAATAGATGTCATCTTGCTTTTAAGCAATTCAGGGATTACCTCCTCCACAATATCCTTCTCTTTTGCAAACACTGAAGCAAACTATTTATTAAGTATGCCCACCAATTTCCACATATCCTCCACTAACTCACTATCCTCTTCTCTCAGGGATCTTGTAAATTTAACAATTTATTTTTTTACTTATATATTTGTAGAAAAGTTAACTGTTTTTAATAATTTTGAGATTCTCTTATACTCCCGACTTGCTATTCATATCCTGTGGTGATTATTCTTGTTTTATAAGAAGCATTGTAATTGGTTGCCTGTTTTCCTGCCTTAAGATATATGCTGTAAACTTATTGGTTAGTTGATTCCATGTGACCTGTGGTGGCCATCTTAAATTCAGTTTTCTACAGTGGTTGAGACTGAGTGCTCAACATGTACTTGCTGGTTTTTAAGGTTAATAAAGCCTAGCTTTTGAAAGGCAATCTACTCTTTATTTCAATTTATTAACCTTAAAAACCTTATACATACGGGCAGTACTGAGAGCTTTATAAGTCTTCAGTTTGTGAGGGAGAAGCGTTTGAAAATTTCGCCTGTTTCCTATCAGGTGTGTATGGCTCAGACGACTCTCACCTCACAAGTAGCTGGTTGTTGCCTTGTGAAATTAATTCTCCTAGGTAATACGTATACTGATATACGCCTATCCGTTCTGCCTAATCTCTGTGCGGACATTTTGATTGGTCATGATGTGCTTCAATTACATGAGTCCCTCAGTCTTTCTTTCGGAGGAACCAAGCCACCTTTGTCTATTTGTGGATTAACTTCTTTATTCATTTCTCCATTATCACTTTTTTCCAATTTGATGCTGGACTGTAAGCCAATTGCTACCAAGTCAAGAAGGTATAGCAGTCAGGATAAAGAATTTATTAATTCTGAAGTTCAACGTCTTTTATCGGAAGGAATCATTGAACCTAGTTTTTCGCCCTGGCGGGCGCAGGTAGTTGTCACCACTAATGAGAGACATAAGAAGCGAATGGTGATAGACTACTCTCAAACTATTAACAGGTATACTCAATTAGATGCGTACCCCCTGCCTAAGATTGATGAGCTTATCAATAAGTATCTCAATATAAGGTTTTTTAGCACTATTGACCTAAAGAGTGCTTATCATCAGATTCCTATCGCTAAGAGGACAAACCATATACGGCCTTTGAAGCTGGCGGCAAGCTGTACCAGTTTTGCCGAGTACCATTCGGTGTTACTAACGGTGTCGCCTGTTTTTCAACGGGCAATGGATGCTTTTATAAGTGATAACTCTCTCTCTGACACCTCTCATATTTAGATGACATCACGGTGTGTGGCAAATCAAGGGTGGAGCACGATTTTAATCTAGAAAGATTCCTTCAAGTTGCAGAAAAAGTTGGCTTAACTTTCAATAAAGAGAAGTGTATTTTTTCGACCACCGAGGTAAATTTACTGGGGTATATTATCTCGGGAAACAAGATTAAACCAGATCCAGAACGGTTGCGACCACTGATTGAGTTACCTTGCCCTACTGATTCTAAGGCCTTGCAACGAGTTGTTGGACTGTTTTCTTATTATTCTAATTGGATTGCAAACTTCTCGCAGAAGATCCAGCCCCTTATTCAGGTTACGACATATCCTCTATCATGGGAGGCCAGGATGTGTTTTGATAATCTTAAAAAGGATGTCCTTGGAGCAGTTGTGCATTCTATTGATGAGCAAGTTCCCTTTGTGATTGAGACAGACGCTTCCGATTTTGCAATTGGGGCTACCCTGAACCAAAATGGAAGACCTGTGGCCTTTTTCTCACGTACTCTGAGCAATAGTGAGCAGAGACATTCATCAATAGAGAAAGAGGCGTACGCAATAGTAGAAGCACTGCGTAAATGGAGACATTATTTATCTGGGCGACATTTTACGTTAGTAACTGACCAAAAATCTGTGTCCTTCACATTTGATGTCAAACATTTCGGAAAGATTAAGAATGATAAAATAATGAGGTGGAGGATCGAGTTGGCATGCTATCATTTCGATATAGTCTATCGTCCGGGGAAGGATAATGTTGCCGCTGATGCGCTGTCGAGGGCTTATTGTTTTGTGCTTCACGGAGATATGCTTATTAATCTTCATAATGCTTTGTGCCATCCTGGTGTTACGAGGATGATACACTTCATACGCAGTAAGAATTTGCCCTTTTCAGTTGAAGACGTCAAGCGGATGACTTCGTCATGCTCTGTCTGCGCCCGGTGTAAACCGAATTTCTTTAAGCCTCAATGAGCTCATCTTATAAAGGCTACTTCTCCCTTTGAACGCCTGAGCGTTGATTTTAAGGGGCCTCTTCCTTCAACGACTCAGAATCGATATATATTTACTGTTGTGGATGAGTTTTCAAGGTTCCCTTTTGCTTTTCCTTGTGCAGATGTATCAGCTGCTACAGTTATTAAATGTCTGACTCAACTTTTTGTCATCTTTGGGATGCCTGCGTATATCCATTCAGATCAGGGAAGTTCTTTTATGTCTTCCCAGTTGAAGGAATACCTCCAGAGTCGGGGAATTTCTACTAGTAGAACTACCCCGTATAATCCCCAGGGTAATGGACAGTGCGAACGATACAATGGGGTGATCTGGAAGGCAGTTATGTTGGCTTTGACATCCCGGAACCTTAAGAATACACAGTGGGAAATGGTACTGCCTGATGCCCTGCATTCCATTAGATCATTGCTTTCAACGGCTACTAATGTGACCCCCCATGAAAGGCTCTTCAACTATCCGCGGAGATCCACTACGGGATATTCGGTACCTTCATGGCTTACTATGCAGGGACCTGTGCTGCTCCGACGCCATGTTAGACTGTCAAAGTATGATCCTTTAGTGGAGGAGGTGGAGCTATTGGAGGCAAATTCCCAATATGCTCACATTCGATTCCAAGATGGGAAAGAAAGTACGGTTTCAGTTAAAGACTTAGCTCCTTGTGGTGGCCAGCCCTCTCCTGAGGACATTAACAATAGCCATAATTCAGATAATGTTGATGTCGTCACAGATACTACGAACATTTCCAATCCTATTGCAGACACTTACAATTCTCTTAGTCTGCCCCCGATGGATGTTCATGACCCTCCCAGTCTACCTTCTAATGGGACTTCCAATCCGGAAACCGTTGATAATCGGGATATTGATAGCCTCCCTGCAGAAGATATTTCTGTGTCTCCTGGTGTGGGAGGGCAAGGAACTCCATCAAGGCTAAGAAGGTCGACACGAACAAAATATCCGGTCGACCGATTAAAAATGGACTTTTAAAATAATTAATAAATTAATAGTAAAATTTTAAAATTGTTGAAGGCATTATACATGTATTGCTCTAGTCATAAATAACTAATTGTAAAGGCTACCTAGGTTGAAGTATATTTTAAAAGGGGGGGTGAATGTGGTGATTATTCTTGTTTTATAAGAAGCATTGTAATTGGTTGCCTGTTTTCCTGCCTTGAGATATATGCTGTAAACTTATTGGTTAGTTGATTCCATGTGACCTGTGGTGGCCATCTTAAATTCAGTTTTCTACAGTGGTTGAGACTGGGTGCTCAACATGTACTTGCTGGTTTTTTAAGGTTAATAAAGCCTAGCTTTTGAAAGGCAATCTACTCTTTATTTCATATCCCTTTCCTTATTTCCTCATACTGCCTCTTGTATCATTTTTATCATACTTGTAGGGCCATATGCCCTTTTCTTCAATTTTAGTTAGTTTATAACTTCTTTATTTATTTATGGCATTCAGAAACTTGAAGTCACCTCCTTTGTTAATCTTCTTATATATATATAAAAGGACCAGTCATAGGTGTATTTACTTTTCCATCAGACAAAAATTGTGCCGACGGTATCCAAAAAACGTTCAAAATTCCGCTCATTATGCGCTCATTAGCATTGAGTGACTATGATGTCGAAGAGCTGCTATGATGTCAGAGCAGTTTGTGTGCTGTCATAAAGAAATCAATCCTTTCACTGTGCCCAGCCTACTCAGCTGGGGTGACTCGGGCCGGGCCTCTTCCTCTCTCTCTCTCCGTCTCTTTATCTCTCTCTCTGTCTCCCAGTCTCTCTCTCTCTCTCTCCCCCAGTTTCTCTCTCTCTCCCCCCCATCTCTCTCTCTCTCCCCCCTCAGTCTCTCTCTCTCTCTCTCTCTCTCTATCTCCCAGTCTCTCTCTCCCCCCCAGTCTCCCAGTCTCTCTCTCTCCTCCAGACTCTCCCTCCTCCAGTCTCGCTCTCCCAGTCTCTCTCTCTCTCCGTCTCTCTCTCGCCTCCAGTCTCTCCCTCCTCCAGTCTCTCTCTCCCCCCATCTCTCTCTCGCTCCCCGTCTCTCTATCTCTCTCTCTCTGTCTCCCAGTCTCTCTATCTCTCTCTCTCCCCAGTCTCTCCCTTCCCCGTCACTCTCTCTCTCTCTCCCCCAGTCTCTCTCTCTCCCCGTCTCTCTCCCCAGTCTCTCTCCTCTCCCCGTCTCTCTCTCTCTACCCCCCCAGTCTCTCTACTCTCTCTCTCTCTCTCTCCCGTCTCTCTCTCTCTCCCGTCTCTCTCTCTCCCCCGAGTCACTCTCTCTCTCCCCCCTCAGGTCACTCTCTCTCTATCTCCCCAGTCTCTCTCTCTCTCACACTCTCTCTCTCTCCCTGTCTCTCTCTCTCTCTCTCCCCGTCTCTCTCTCTCCCCCCTCAGTCGCTCTCTCTCTCCCCGCAGTTTCTCTCACTCTCTCCCCCCAGTCTCTCTCTCTCCCCCCGTCTCTCTCTCTCTCCTCCAGTCTCTCTCTCCCCCCAGTCTCTCTCTCCCCGTCTCTCTCTCTCTCTCTCTCCCCCCTCAGTCGCTCTCTCGCTCCCCGTCTCTCTCTCTCTCTCTCCCCCCTCAGTCGCTCTCTCTCTCCCCCACTCTCTCCCTCTCCCCCCAGTCTCTCTCCTCTCTCTCCCCACTCTCTCTCCCTCTTCCTCCACTCTCTCCCTCTCCCCCCAAGTCTCTCTCTCTCTCTCTCTCCCCCATCTCTCTCACTCTCTCCCCTCAGTCTCTCTCACTCTCGCCCCACCCCCCATCTCTTTCTCTCCCCCCAGTCTCTCGCTCTCTCGCTCTCTCTCTCTCTCTCCCCAGTCCCTCTCTCTCTCCCCAGTCTCTCTCTCGCTCCACAGTCTCTCTCTCCCTTCCCCCATCTCTCTCTCTCTCCCCCAGTCTCTCTCTCTCTCCCTGTCTCGCTCCCCCTCAATCTCTCTCTTTCTCTCTCCCCATTCTTTCTCTCTCTCCTCAGTCTCTCTCCTCTCTCTCCCCCCGTCTCTCTACTCTCTCTCCCTCTCCTGTCTCTCTCTCTCTCCCCCTCAGTTGCTCTCTCTCCCCCCTCAGTCTCTCTCTATCTACCTCCTCAGTCTCTCTCTCCCCCAGTCTCTCCCTCTCTCTCTCCCCGTCTCTCTCTCTCCCTCCTCAGTCGCTCTATCTCTCCCCCTCAGTCTCTCTCTCTCCCCAGTCTCTCTCCTCTCTCTCTCCCCCCAGTCTCTCTACTCTCTCCCCGTCTCTCTCTCTCCCCCCAGTCTCTCTCCCCCTCAGTCGCTCTCTCTCTCCCCCTCAGTCTCTCTCTATCTCCCCAGTCTCTCTCTCTCTCTCCCCCAGTCTCTCCCTCTCTCTCTCTCTCCCCATCTCGCTCTCTCTCCCCCCTCAGTCGCTCTCTCTCTCCCCCCTCAGTCGCTCTCTCTCTCCCCCGGTCTCTCTCTTCCCCCCTGGTCTCTCTCTCTCTCTCCCCCATTCTGTCTCTCCCCAGTCTCTCTCCTCTCTCTCCCCCAGTCTCTCTCTCTCCCCCTCAGTCGCTCTCTCTCTCCCCCCTCAGTCTCTCTCTCTATCTCCCCGTCTCTCTCTCTCTCCCTCTCTCCCCCAGTCTCTCTACTCTTTCTCTCTCCCCGTCTCTCTCTCTCTCCCCCAATCTCTATCTCTCCTTCCCTCTCTGTCTCTGTCTGTCTCTCTCTCTCCTTCCCTCTCTCTCTCTCTCTCCTTCCCTCTCTCTCTGTCTCTCTCTCTCCTTCCCTCTCTCTGTCTCTCTCTCCTTCCCTCTCTCTGTCTCTCTCTCCTTCCCTCTCTCTTTCTCTCCTTCCTCTCTCTCTCTCTCTCTCTCTCTCTCTCCCCTTCCCTCTCTCTCTCTGTCTCTCTCTCCTTCCCTCTCCAAACGGGGCGATACCGAATTTCTAACCCTCTCCCTCTCTCTCCCCCCAATCTCTCTCTCTCAATTCAATTCAATTCAAATCGCTTTATTGGCATGACAAGTTACATCTTATGTTGCCAAAGCATCGAAAAACATTCATGTTTGTACACAAAAATACAGATCTATCCATACAGTGTATAAACAGATATATCCCTGAGTGTATAAATATACTTTCATATAATTTATATATACTCTTTTCTTATATTTAGTGGTTGTCCCTTTGTTTATGGCAAGCTGTAACATAGTGTGCCGCTAGTGTTACACAATTTCTCTCTTCCCCTAATAGGTATGGGAGTTTTTGGTCTTCATTCAAATTTCTGAATTCCAGGCATATTTTTGTGAATTTTGGGTAGAAATTCTCCCTTATGCCCTGATATTTTCTACAAGCTGTGAGGAAGTGCATCTCTGTCTCCACCACTCCCTGACTGCAGTGAGAGCATATCCTGTCCTCTCTTGGTAGCCGGGTCTGCCTGTGTCTACCTTTTTCGATCGCCAGGCTATGTTCACTAAGTCTGTACATTGTCAAGGTTTTTCTCAGTTTGCTATCCTTTACCATGGTCAGGTAATCAGCCATGTTATATTGTCTGTTTAGGGCCAAGTAGCAATTGAGTTTGCTTTGAGTTTTTGTTGTTTCTGCCCAACATGACAGATATTTTTCCTTTTGCTTAGCGACGATTATGTTGGGTCGAATTCTTTGTGTTACGCTGTCACTGTCCTGGGGCTGGTTATTGTTAGTAGTGTTAGTAGTTACTTCACTGAGTCCCAGGACTAGTTGACTGAGGGTATTCTTCTTTATGGTCCTCTCTTGGCATTTCAGGGCTTCGTAATGATAGCATTGGGGGTTGCTCATTTCTAGGTGTTTCCAAAGTTTGGTGGCTCTTTTTTGGATAGTGATTATTAATGGATATTGGCCTAGTTCTGCCCTGCATGCGTTGTTTACGGTTTTCCTTTGAGTCCGGAGGATACTTTTACAGAATTCTGCATGTAGGATCTCAATTGGGTGTTTGTCCCATTTTGCAAATTCTTGTTGTGTTAGCGGTCCCCACACCTCACTGCCATAGAGTGCAATTGGTTCAATTACTGATTTGAAAATTTTGAGCCAAATGCTAATTGGGATTTCTATTTGGATTGAATTTTTAATGGCATAGAAAGCCCTTCTTGCTTTCTCTTTCAGTTCATTCACAGCCAGTTTGAAATTTCCCGTAGAACTGATTTTTAAGCCCAAGTATGTGTAGTTAGTGATTTGTTCAATTTTGGTTGTTCCTAGTGTGAAATTTATTTTGGGTCCCTGATGTCTGGATCTTTGCTGGAACACAAGGACTTTGGTTTTTTGGGGATTTATTGTCAGGGCCCAAGTCTGGCAGTACGACTCCAGCAGATCCAGGTTCTGCTGTAGACCCTCCTTAGTTGGTGACAGCAGAACCAGGTCGTCTGCATAGAGGAGGAATTTAACCTTGGATTCATATAGGGTGAGGCTGGGTGCTGTAGATTGTTCAAGTAGTTTTGCCAATTCATTTATGTAAATATTAAAGAGTGTCGGTGAGATTGGCGAGCCCTGCATCACCCCCCGCCCCTGTGGGAAGTATTTTGTTTGTTTGTCTCCAATTTTAACTGCACATTTGTTGCTTGTATACATTGATTTAATTACATCATATGTTTTTCCCCCTACCCCGCTTTCGATAAGTTTCAGGAATAAACCGTCGTGCCAGATGGAATCGAAAGCCTTCTGGAAATCTATAAAGCATGCGTAGATTTTGCTTTTGTTTTGATGAACGTGTTTGTCAATTAGGGTCTGTAGGGTGAAGATATGATCTGATGTTCTATAGTTTGGCAGGAATCCAATTTGGCTTTTACTCAAGACATTGTGCTCCTCAAGGAAGTTTATAAGTCTTTTGTTTATGATACTACAGAATACCTTCCCCAGGTTACTGTTTACACAGATGCCTCGATAGTTATTTGGGTCGACTTTGTCCCCACTTTTGTATATGGGCATTATGAGTCCTTTGTTCCAGATATCAGGGAAGTAACCGACACTCAGAACCAAGTTGAAGAGTTTTAGGATAGCCAGTTTCATTTTATCGTCTGTGTGTTTAATCATCTCCCTTAGTATGCCGTCTGCCCTGCAAGCTTTTCCTGGTCGCAGGTCCTTGAGTTTTTCAAAAAGTTCTTTTTCTGTTATTATGGAGTCTAGCGGGTTTTGGTTATCTTTTATGGCCATTTCGAGCTTTTCCAGTTTTTTGCATATTTGGTGTTGCTCTGGCCTTAGTGTGTTTTTCTGGTATAATTTTTGAAGGTGGTTTTCCCATGTGTCTCCATTTTGAATGGCCAATTTGTCGTGTTGTTTTTTGTGTAATGTATTCCAGTTGTCCCAGAAACAATTGGAATCAATGGATTCCTCAATGGAGCTGAGTGTATTCTTAATATATTGCTCTTTTTTGGTTCTGAGTGTGTTTCTGTATTGTGTTAGTGTCTCCCCGTCTCTTTATCTCTCTCTCTGTCTCCCAGTCTCTCTCTCTCGGTCTCCCAGTCTCTCTATCTCCTCCCCCAGTCTCTCTCTCTCTCTCCCGTCTCTCTCCTCTCTCTCCCCATCTCTCTCTCTCCCCAGTCTCTCTCCTCTCTCTCCCCCCAGTCTCTCTACTCTCTCTCTCCCCCCTCAGTCTCTCTCTCTCTCTCCCCTGTCTCTCTCTCTCTCTATCTCCCCGTCTCTCTCTCTCTCCCTCTCTCCCCCCAGTCTCTCTACTCTTTCTCTCTCCCCGTCTCTCTCTCTCTCCCCCAGTCTCTCTCTCTCCCCCCAGTCTCTCTCTCTCCTTCCCTCTCTGTCTCTGTCTGTCTCTCTCTCCTTCCCTCTCTCTCTCTCTCTCTCTCTCTCCTTCCCTCTCTCTCTCTGTCTCTCTCTCCTTCCCTCTCTCTCTCTCTCTTTCCTTCCCTCTCTCTCTGTCTCGCTCTCCTTCCCTCTCTCTGTCTCTCTCTCCTTCCCTCTCTCTCTCTCTCTCTCCTTCCCTCTCTCTCTCCTTCCCTCTCTCTCGTCTCCCCCCAGGCTCTCTCTCTCTTGCATCACAGGGGGCATTTCGTTCCATGTGTGGGCGTGCCTAATCCTGCAGCCTCCCGAAAAGTCGCCGCCATTTTTTTAATACCGACAGCGACGGCACCAGCACAACAAACCCCCACAGTGCAGCTCCGGCAAAATATCTCGCTCCCGGCCCGCCAGAGCGGGAGGTGAGTTGGGGTCACTCGGGCCGGGCCTCACAACTGCTCGGCCTGAGACACAGAGCGGGGGAGTGGCAGCGGCCGGCCGTAAACCGCGCGGCCCTGTAAACTGCCGTTTTACAAAAAAGCTTTGGCAACGCCGGGCTTCCCCCCTTCCCTCCCCCCGCCCCCTTCCTCCCCCTTCCCATTCCTCCCCTTCCCCTCCCCTTCCTCCCCCTTCCTCCCCCTTCCCCTTCCCCCCCAGTCGCTCTCTCTCTTCCCCCCAGTCTCTCGCTCTCTCTCTTCCCCCCAGTCTCTCGCTCTCTCTCTTCCCCCTAGTCTCTCGCTCTCTCTCTCTCTTCCAACAACAACATGCCCTCAAAAAAACCTCGGCACCGCCGGGCACCCCCAGCTAGTATTATATATATAAAAGGATAGTTCTGTCTGTCTGTCTGTCTGTCCGGGCATCACTCAAAAGTTATAGAGCGTACCTACACATATGTTTTTTCAAAAGAAAGCTTATGATTAGGGGAGTCTACTAGGCGTCTTTATGTTTTGGTCAGACAAAAATTGTTTGGACAGTAGACAAAAAACTTTCAAAAAACAGAAAAATATCCGCTCATTAGTGGTTGACCAATCCTACCGCTCATTAGCATTGAGTGACGTGATGGTTGACAAATCCTACAGTTCAGTGACCTGATGGTTGACCAATCAGTGCGTCACAGGGGTGTTTCATGGCATTTGTGGGCGGGGCCTAACCCTTCAAACTGCCATTACAGACCGGCCGGGCCTGAAGCTTAAAAAATTTCTCTCTCTCTCTCCTTCCCCCCCTCTCTCTCTCTCCTCTTCCCTCTCTTCTTCCCTCTCTCTCTCCCTCGTTCCCTCTCTCTCTCTCTCTCCTTCCCCCTCTCTCTCTTGCCGTGAGTGCGGGACCGGGAAAACCGGGGCTTTCACACAAGCCGTCCCCGACCGATATCGGACATGGGAGTCCGGAGCGAAAGGCGTTCCACTGCCGCCCGGCCAACCGGGTCCAAAGGCCCGCCACGTTAACCATGAGGAACCCCGGGCTCGCTTCAGAGCGATGGGCACCCAGACTCCCAGTATCGGATATGCTCCGTTCTGGTACCGTGGTGAGTCGGAGGGAGAGGAGAGGGAAAGAGAGGGAGAGGGGAGGGAGGGAGAGAGAGGGAGGGAGAGAGAGCGGGGAGGGAGGGGGAGAGAGAGAGGGGCAGGGAGAGAGAGAGGGGCAAGGAGAGACAGGGGTGGGGAGAGAGAGAGGGGAGAGACAGGGGCAGGGAGAGAGAGGGGGCGGGAGAGGGGGAGGGAGAGAGAGAGGGTGAGGGAACTTCCTGCCGACCTCACAAAATGGCGGCCGCCCTTCTTCACCCGCAGTCTCTCTCTCTCTCTCCCCCCCAGCCTCTCTCTCTCTCTCCCCCCCAGTCTCTCTCTCCTTCCCCCAGTCTCTCTCCCTCTCTCTCCCCCCCAGTCTCTCTCTCCCCCCCAGTCTCTCTCTCTCTCTCTCCCCCGCAGTTGCTCTCTCCCCCCCAGTCTCTCTCTCCCCCCAGTCTCTCTCTCAATCCCCGGGCTTCTCTCCCCCCCCAGTCTCTCTCACTCTCTTTCCCTCTCTCTCTCTCTCCTTCCCACACAGACAAACTCATTTACATATACATAAACATTATTTCTACTTTTTTCATAACAACATGCCCTCAAAAAACCCTCGGCACCGCCGGGCACTCCAGCTAGTTGTATATAGTTGTTCTCCAACTTTGCAACATCCTTTTTAAAACTATCCCTTTGCTGATTTTTTAGCACTGAGTGCCAATTTCTCTTTCCAGCTCATCTCAGCTAGTTCACTCCCCATCTATGTAAAATCAGCCCTATTCCAGTATCATAGAATCATAGAAAGTTACAGCACGGAAGGAGGCCATTTTGGCCCATTGAGTCTGCGCTGGCCAACAAAGAGCTTTCCAGCCTAATCCCACTTCCCAGCTCTTGGTCTGTAGCCCTGCAGGTTACAGCATCCCAAGTGCACATCCAAGTGGTTTTTAAATGTGGTTAGGGTTCCTGCCTCTACCACCCTTTCAGGCAGTGAGTTCCACACCCCCACAACCCTCTGGGTGAAGACATTTCACCTCAAATCCCCTCTAAACCTTCCACCAATTACTTGAAATCTGTGCCCCCTGGTTTTTGACCCCTCTGCTAAGGGAAATAGCTCCTTTCTATCCACTTTATCTATGCCCCTCATAATTTTATACACCTCAATAAGGTCTCCCCTCAGCCTCCTCTGTTCCAAGGAAAACAGACCCAGCCTATCCAATCTTTCCTCATAGCTAAGATTCTCTACTCCCGGCAACATCCTTGTAAATCTCCTCTGTACCCTATCTAGTGCAATCACATCTTTTGTGTAATGTGGTGACCAGAACTGCACGCAGTACTCTAGCTGAGGCCTAACTGGTGTTTTATACAGTTGAAGCATAACCCCACTGGTCTTGTATTCTATGCCACGGCTAATAAAGGCAAGCATTCCGTTGTGGCGACACGCCACCACTGGACATAATCCGCTCACGGCGGCACAGACAGTCTAAGCAGAAGCCCCCAGCCGGGGGCCCTTTCCTCCAGCAACTTGTTTCCCGCAGGGACAGGCTGCCGGGAGCACTTCCTGTCTGGGAAGTATTTAAGTGGATGCGCGGGCTTTTCTAGTTCCTGTTTGTCATGTGGTTGGAATAAAGCAGTTGAGTTTTCAATAGCTCTGGTCTCGACTCCCACGTTTGCCGCGGTATCTCAACACTGGTGACCCCGACGCTCAGGACGAATCCTAAGCTAGCATGGCGGATACAAACGCAGTCACAGTTAAATTACCAGACTTTTGGGAGAACCTCGCCGAAGCCTGGTTCGTTCAAGCTGAGTCCAGATTCTGGCTGAAAGGCATTACAGTCGACGCCACGAAGTACGACTACCTCGTCGCCTTGCTCACCTACGCTACAGTCCCCAAGGTTTGGGCAGCGCTGCAGAATCCACCAACGGAGGGCAAGTACGAACATCTGAAGGCTGCGCTACTTAAAAAATTTCAAACGTCCTCTTACCAGCGCCACTGCCAACTCCTGGACCTCCCCGGCCTTGGTGATGCTTCACCATCAGACCTGCTTTCCCACATGCTGTCCCTCTCAGACGACAAAAACCCCGGCGCCCTTTTTCGCACGCTTTTCATTCGGCAGCTCCCCGCCAGCATCCGCCCGCTCATTGTGGAGTCTGACTCCACGGACCTGAATGATATAGCCGAAAAGGCCGACCGGCTGCTCTCTGCACAGGCCGCTCGCGACGTCGCGCCCGACCTCACGGCATCGACCACGCGGTCTTCCCGGGCCGCTAGGCCCGACCGCCCTACCACTCCGGGTCACTGCTACTACCACACCCGTTTTGGCGCTAGGGCTCAACGCTGCACGCCACCGTGTACCTTCAAACCCCCCCCCCAGCACCGGCCCCCACGATGGCCGCAGGGCAGAAGGAGCCCCTACTGTACGTCACTGACGACAGAACCAACCGCCGATTTCTGTGCGACACAGGGGCCCAGCACAGCATCACCCCCGCCTCCGCCCTCGAGATCCAATGCGGCACACGGGGTATCACACTGGCTGCAGCCAACGGCTCTGAAATCCGCACATATGGCACCCGCATGGTCACGCTCGACCTCGCGGGCCGCCGCTACCGCTGGGAGTTCCTCACAGCCAAGGTCCTCTGCCCACTCATCGGCGCCGACTTCCTACGCTCCCACGGCCTCCTTGTCGACATTCCGAGGCACCGCCTCATCGACATCAACACTATGGCCCCCATCCCTGGCGCCTTTACCCCGGCCCGTTCGGCCGGCCTGACGACCTACTGCCTCGCCAGAGCCACGGACGACTACTCGGCACTCCTAGCTGAGTTTCCCGCCCTCACTAACCCGACCTTTTCGGCCAAAGCTGCCAAGCATGGTGTGGAGCACTATATCCCCACCACCGGTCCCCCAGTTTCTGCCCACGCCCGCAGACTCAACCCGGCCAAGCTGGAAATCGCGCGGGCCGAGTTCACCACCATGGAATAACTCTGCATCATCCGCCGCTCCAGCAGCCCTTGGGCCTTGCCCCTCCACATCGCCCCCAGGCCCGGCGGAGGCTGGCGCCCTTGCGGGGACTACCGCCGCCTCAACGACGCCACCACCCCCGATCGATACCCGGTGCCACACATCCAGGACTTCTCGGCCCGACTGGCTGGACAAACCGTCTTTTCCAAAGTCGACCTGGTGCGCGGTTACCACCAAGTCCCCGTACACCCCGCGGACATCCCCAAAACGGCCGTCATCACCCCATTCGGCCTGTTTGAGTTCCTGAGGATGCCCTTCGGCCTCAAGAATGCAGCACAGGCTTTCCAGCGCCTTATGGACTCAGTCCTCCGGGACCTGAACTTCCTATTCGTCTATCTAGACGACATTCTCGTGGCCAGCTCCTCCAAACAGGAACACCTCGAACACCTTCGCATCCTGTTCGGGCGCCTAGCCCAACACGGGTTCATCCTCAGCCCGGCGAAGTGCCAATTCGGCCTAACCGAGATCGATTTTCTCGGTCACCACATCACCCCTGCTGGGGCCGTCCCCCTGCCCAACAAGGTGCAGGCCGTCCAGCAATTCCCCCGCCCCACAGCCATCAAGGGCCTCCAGGAGTTCCTCGGAATGGTGAACTTCTACAACAGGTTCATCCCCAGAGCCGCAGCCCTCATGAAGCCCCTATACGACTCCCTCCGAGGAAAATCTGGCAAGATGGACGTAGCCTGGACCACTGACACGGCAGCCGCCTTCGACGCCACCAAAAACGCGCTCGCCGACGCCACTCTGCTCGCGCACCCGAGGGCCGAGGGCCGATGCCCGGGTCGCGCTCACCACCGACGCCTCCGACCACGCGGTCGGGGCCGTGTTCGAGCAGTGGGTCAATGGCGCGTGGCAGCCACTTGCCTTCTACAGCCGCCAACTGCGCCCCCTGGAGGTCAAATACTCCACTTTCGACCACGAGCTTCTCGCACTCCACCTGTCGGTCCGCCATTTCAGGTTCCTCCTGGAAGGCCGCCCCTTCACCGCGTATGTGGACCACAAGCCACTCACATACGCGATGGCCAAGCACACCGAACCCTGGTCCGCTTGGCAGCAACGCCAGCTCGCGGCCGTCTCCGAGTTCACTACGGACATTCAGCACGTCTCCGGTAGAGACAACGTGGTCGCCGACTGCCTTTCCCGTCCCGCCGTCTGTGCGAATCACCTCGCGGTCGACTACGCGCAACTAGCAGCGGCCCAGCTCATGGACCCAGACCTCCTCTCGGCGGCTACCAGCCTGCCAGGGCTACGCCTAGCCAAGGTCACGCACGGGCCCGAAGCCACGGCAGTCACGTGCGACGTCTCACTC
Organism: Somniosus microcephalus; assembly: GCF_052327205.1. Lineage (NCBI taxonomy): Eukaryota > Metazoa > Chordata > Chondrichthyes > Squaliformes > Somniosidae > Somniosus > Somniosus microcephalus. The sequence continues at coordinate 95,211,734 of NC_140994.1, read as the reverse complement.
GGCCAACCCAGGCCGGTCGTCCCTGAGACCTGGCGCCGCCGCGTTTTCGACGCGCTCCACGGGCTCTCTCACCCGGGTTCCCGTGCATCTGTCAAACTCCTCTCCAAGCGCTTCGTCTGGCGCGGCCTCAGCAGAGATGTTCGGACTTGGGCCACCTCCTGCCTCGCCTGCCAACGGGCTAAGGTACAGCTGCACACCAAAGCACCCCTGGGAGACTTCGAGGTACCCAGCCGCCGCTTCGACCACGTACACATCGACATCGTTGGTCCCCTGCCGCCATCGCAAGGCCAAACTTATCTCCTCACGATGGTCGACCGCTACACACGCTGGCCTGAGGCAGTGCCGCTGACCTCCACCACCACAGCCGACATCGCCAGGGCGTTCGTTAACACCTGGGTTGCGAGGTTCGGCGTACCGGCCGACATAACCTCCGACAGAGGCGCCCAGTTCACCTCCGAACTCTGGACGGCCACAGCATGCAACCTCGGGGTGACGCTCCACCACACCACGGCGTACCACCCGCAGGTCAACGGACTTTGTGAACGCTTCCACAGGTCACTCAAGGCCTCACTCCGCGCCGGCCTGCAGGACAGTACCTGGACTGACCGCCTACCGTGGGTGCTACTCGGCCTACGCACCGCGGTCAAGGAAGACCTCCAGTCCTCGGCAGTGGAGTTAGTCTACGGACAACCGCTGCGCGTCCCAGGCGAATTCCTTCCGGAGCCTACCAAGCCTTGGTCGGCCGAACAGCAGCGGCTCGACTCTTTCTCTTCCGCTCAGCAGTTCACCCCACTTCCGGTCAACCGACACGGCGAACTCGCACCTCACGTCCCGCCAAATTTACAGCAGGCGCGCTTCGTCTTTGTGCGACACGACGTGCACCGCGGGCCCCTGCGACCCCCGTACGATGGTCCGTACGAGGTACTACAAACCGGGGACAAGGTCTTCAAGCTGCGACTCGGCGACAGGGTTGAGACAGTCTCCATCGACCGGCTCAAACCAGCACACACAGAACCAGGGGAACAGGTCCCCGTGGCCCAGCCTCCAACTAGAGGCCGTCCCCTCGGCAAGCCAGCACAGCCGGCGGCAAACCGCCCGACCCAACCAACCAGACTGGCGACCACTCAGAGCCGCTGCGGCAGAACCATTAGACCACCGTCACGACTCGTCCACTCCTCCTAAGCGGATTCTGGGGGGAGCTCTGTGGCGACACGCCACCACTGGACATAATCCGCTCACGGCGGCACAGACAGTCTAAGCAGAAGCCCCCAGCCGGGGGCCCTTTCCTCCAGCAACTTGTTTCCCGCAGGGACAGGCTGCCGGGAGCACTTCCTGTCTGGGAAGTATTTAAGTGGATGCGCGGGCTTTTCTAGTTCCTGTTTGTGATGTGGTTGGAATAAAGCAGTTGAGTTTTCAATAGCTCTGGTCTCGACTCCCACGTTTGCCGCGGTATCTCAACACCGTATGCCTTCTTAACCACCTTATCTACCTGGCCTGCTACCTTAAGCGATCTGTGGACATGCACTCCAAGGTCCCTTTGTTCCTCTACACTACTCAATGTCCTACTATTTAATGTGTATTCCCTTTCCTTGTTAGCCCCCCCCAAATGCATTACCTCACACTTCTCCGGATCGAATTGTATTTGCCGCTGTTCTGTCCACCAGACCAATTTATTGATATTTTCCTGCAGTTTACAGCTTCCTTCTTCAGTAGCAACCACACAGCCGATTTTAGTATCATCTGCAAACATCTTAATCATACCCCCTATATTCAAGTCTAGATCATTGATGTATACCACAAAAAGCAAGGGTCCTAGTACTGAGCCCTGCAGAACCCCACTGGAAACAGCCTTCCAGTCACAAAAACACCCATCAACCATTACCCTCTACTTCCTGTCTCCGAGCCAGTTTTGAATCCAACTTGACACTTTGCCCTGGATCCCATGGGCTTTTAACTTTGTAAGGCTCGCAAAATTATACAGACTCCCCCAAGTTAAGAAAAGAAGAGATATTGGACTGTTTGAAATAATAAAATCAAAACCCCAGGAAGATTTGGCTAGTTTAAAAGGCATGTTCAGGCCTATGGAAAAGCTGCAACAAAAGGAATGGGTTGGACACTGTGGGACAGACAGTTTGAGTATTGGAAAAGGGGCCAGATTGTCTGAGAATGTTCTGTGCCAACCCAGTCATTCTACATAAAGACAATAAGCCCGCGGAAAAGACTGTTCCCGCCGAAACCCACAGGGCCACCAAGAGCATGAATAAAACAATACATGCCACTAGTCAACAAAAGAGACCCTGGCCCCCAGCAGGAGAAAACAATCAAACAACAGTTTAAAACCACTCAGAAAGATTTCCAAAAACACTTTGCACATTTAAACTGATTTCGAAGCAATCCCAAAACCAGTTAAAGGCCAATTAAAAATAGATGGGACCAGCCCCGAAACTCGATGAGAATTTAAACCTATTAAAATTAACGAGCCCGCCAAAATTAACGATGAACCAGAGGAGATTTGGCAGTCAGATAAGCCAGGCCTCAACACAGTATAATTGAGGCCTGCTTGCTCAGAAAAGACAGTTGAAATGAGCAGTTGAGAAAGAAGACAGTTCGATGGACACAGACAGTTCGAGTTTTCACAGATTTCACAGAAATCACAGTGCAGATAGAGGCCATTTCGGCCCATCGAGCCTGCACCGACACATATCCCACCCGATCCCCGTAACCCCTACACCAACACATATCCCACCCTATCTCCGTAACCCCACGTATTTAGTCCCCCTAACACTAAGGGTCAATTTATCATAGCCAATCAACCTAACCCGCACATCTTTGGACTGTGGGAGGAAACCGGAGCACCCGGAGAAAACCCACGCAAACACGGGGAGAATGTGCAAACTCCACACAGACAGTCACCCAAGGCCGGATTCGAACCTGGGTCGCTGGCGCTGTGAGGCAACAGTGCTAACCACTATGCCACCGAGTTGAGAGAGTCAGTTGAGGACACAGCTCAAGAAGGTTCAAGTTCAGTATAGGAGAGAGAAAATACAGTTCAGAAAAGGTAGCATCATCACTGTACTTAGCCGGAGGATCGGAGACTTGAGGAAAGAAGAACGAAATGGAAGGAAAAGGAAATCGCGGCAACCAGAGGCCTCAAGAAACCAACAACTAACAATATTACCACCAGCTAGGTAATATTGGGCCACCGCGACCAACAAGAAACCAACCACCAAGAATTCAAAAATTTGCAAGTTTGTTTCCACTCTACAAGCTAGCCTGACTTAGCCCTGGTAAAATTTGACACAAAAGACTCTAAAAACTATACCTAACCAAAGGAAATTGGGTACTTACCCGATAAATCCAACTACGCATCCAACCGCATCAGCGGACAGGCGAAGACTGAAAACCCAACGCAGGTGCAGTCTTCCACCACGTCCAGGGTACGGCAGGCCCCAACCGCCACAACTAAAGAGAACCCCGAAATCGCGTACCTCTACAATCTGTCAAGAAAGTCGTTTGGTGAGCATTTCCTGGTCCTCTGGAATTCAGCCTAATTAGGATACTGGGATTGGGAGGGTAAGGTATTTTTGTCTATTGTCATTCTCCCTCGCATATTCCAAAGTGTTCCCCCTTTTTAGAGTATAAGATTTATTGTATTGTATATTTTCCTGTCTCAAAATAAAAATCTCAATTCTTTTGACCAACTCAGGTGTCTTGAATTTCATTACAACCCCCAAATAAGTCCAAAGCCTAGAACCAAGGGATTGGGAGCGATTCGAACTGCTCAGGGAGTCAGAGGTGAAGCTGACCACACACACCACCCCTTACAACTTCATGACCAGTCTGCCATGTGGAACCTTAACAAAAGCCTTGCTAAAGTCCATATACACTACATCAAATGCACTACCCTCACCTACCCTCCTTTTTACCTCCTGAAAAAATTCAATCAAGTTTGTCAGACACGACCTTCCCTTAACAAATCCGTGCTGACTATCCTTGATTAATCAGTGTCTTTCTAAATGAAGATTTATCCTGTCCTTCAGAATTCTTTCCAATAATTTTCCCACCACCGAGGTTAGGCTGACTGGCCTGTAATTACTCGGTCTATCCTTTTCTCCCTTTTTAAACAAGGGTACCACATTAGCAGTCCTCCAGTTCTCTGGCACCACACCTGAAGCCAGAGAGGATTGAAAAATGATGGTCAGAGCCTCTGCTATTTCCTCTCTTGCTTCGCTTAACAGCCTGGGATACATTTCATTCAGGCCTGGGTATTTATCCACTTTTAAAGCTGCTAAACCCCTTAAAAGTATTCATTAAGAACCCTACCGATGTCTCTCGCCTCCACACACAGATTACCCTCATGATCTCTAATAGGCCCTACCCTTTATTTAGTTATCCTCTTGCTCTTAATATATTTATAAAACATCTTTGGCCTTTTCTTGACTTTACTTGCCAAGAATTTTCCTGCTCTCTCTTTGCTTTCCTAATATCCTTTTTAATTGCACCCCTGCACTTTCTGTACTCCTCTAAAGATTCTGGAGTATTTAGCCCTTGGTATCTGTCATACGCCTCCCTTTTTTTCTTTATCCTACCCTGTATGCCCCTAGACATCCAGGGGGCTCTAGATTTGTTCGTCCCACCTTTTTCTTTAAGGGCACATATTTGGTCTGAACCCTCCGGATCTCCTCCTTGAATGCCTCCCACTGCTCTGACACTGATTTACCTTCAAGTAGCTGTTTCCAGTTCACTATGGCGAAATCCCCTCTGAGCTTAGCAAAATTTGCTTCTCCCCAATTTAGAATTTTTATTCCTGGTCTATCCTTGTCCTTTTCCATAACTACCTTAAATCTAACAGAATTATGGTCACTAGCACCAAAATGCTCCACCACTGATACGCCTTCTACCTGCCCAGCTTCATTCCCTAAAACTAAGTCCAGAACCGCCCCCTCCCTTGTTGGGCTTGCCACATACTGGCTAAAAAAGTTCTCCTGGATGCATTTTAGGAATTCCGCACCCTCTACACCCTTCACACTAATTTTATCCCAGTTAATATTGGGGTAGTTGAAATCACCTACTATTACTGCCCTATAGTTTTTGCACTTCTCAGAAATGTGTCTATATATTTGTTCTTCTATCTCCCTCTCACTATTTGGGGGTCTGTAGTACACTCCCAGCAATGTGATTGTAACATTTGCATATTGAATTATCATTGGCCCGCAGGCATCTGTAAGGAATACCTATTATATTCACATGTGATCACATGCTGAGTTGTCATTGGCCTGCAGGCATCTGCAAGGGGTCCTGACTCCATTGTTTTTCCCCAGTGTGCTGTATGAGTAAGTTCACAGACCTGATGCTTCATAAAAGAGTTTAAACTATAATACTCCATTGCCCTACAATTTATTATTTTTGTACAAAGTGTGCAAAACAAGACATGGTGTCAGAACAGGGATTTGAAATGGACATCGTTGGAGCTCCCTTACCTCGAATGAATTGGGAATCTTTGAACTTACATAGAGAATGGTGCAAGTTCAAGCAGCACATGGAGTTAATGTTCTCGGGTCCGTTGAAAAGAAAAGGGGAGGAAGAACGATGCAGCTACCTACTCCTGTGGATTGGAGAAAAAGGGAGAGACATTTTTAACACATGGTCTCTCACCGTGGATGAAGCAAAGGTACTGAAAAGTTATTTTGACCGTTTTGAAGCATATGTGATGCCCAAGACAAATATTCGCTAGGTACAAGTTTCAGGAGAAAGTACAAGGAGCTAGTGAGTCATTTGAACAGTTCATGACTGAGTTAAAACTACTGGTAAAAGACTGTGAATATGTCGATAAAGATGAGATGGTCAGAGGCTGCATCGTGTTTGGAATACATTCAGCTAAAGTGAGAGAGAAACTTTTGAATGTTGGGTCCGGACTAACGCTGGACAAAGCTATGGACATAGCTAGATCACACGAGATCACCCAAGCACAGTTGAAAACCATAACTGGTGCCACGAGCAGTTTGCATGAACAGATAGAGCACACAGTTAATAGACACGCAGCAAAGAACACCGCCCAGAGAGCATGTTTCAGAACAGAGAGAGTTCTAAAAATGGGCGACACAGACATAAAACGCTTCAAAAACTGTGGATATTGTGGAAACAACTGGCATGGAGAAAAGGAGCATTGCCCTGCCAAAGGAAGACAATGTGCTAAATGTGGTAAACGGAACCACTTTGCTAAAGTCTGCAGGACAGTTTTTGGAAAGCAGTACACACAGTGAGTGATAGCCAAATGCAAGAGAGAGAGACAAATGCAGAGGAACTGTTTATTGATTCTGTGTCACAGAAAAAACAGATTTCAGGGACTGAGCAAGCCTTTGCCGATATTGAGATAGGAAAACAGGGCACAGAGCTTAGGTTTAAACTAGACACTGGAGCTCAGGTTAATGTAATTCCTCTGAGTGAGTATCACAGCTTGAAGGATGAGTGTGAGCTACAGCCCACCTCATGCAGACTGACCAGCTATGGGGGTGAGCAGCTCATTGTAAAAGGCACATGCGTGATGAAATGCAAGTACAAAGAAAGTGAAATGATGTTGGACTTTTACATTGTTGACACTCGAGCACCTCCAGTGCTAGGTCTAAAGGCATGTTTAGACATGGACCTCGTCAAGCTAGTGCTATAATTGACAGCACCAGTTGAGAAGCAGACAGTCATGGAGGAGTTTGCTGACGTTTTAAAAGGAATTGGACTATTTCCAGGTGAATGCACTATTCACCTTGACCTAGCAGCAACCCCTGTGGTTTGCCCACCGAGAAGGATACCCCTTGCTCTATGTAGTCGCCTGAAGGAGGAGCTGCAGAGCATGGAGAATACAGAAATCATCGTCCGGGAAACAGAACCGACAGAGTGGGTCAACGCGTTAGTAGTGGTTGAGAAACCATGTACAGGCAAGCTCAGAGTCTGTCTCGACCCCAGAGATTTAAACAAGGCTATCAAACGTCCTCACTACCCTCTACCAACACTAGATGACATCACACCCAAGCTAGTGGGAGCACGTTACTTCAGTGTAATGGACGCACGATCAGGATACTGGACTATCAAGCTCATGGAAGAGTCATCTAAGTTAACAATGTTCAACACACCATTTGGACGCTACCGATTTCTGCGTTTACCATTTGGTCTTATCTCAGCTCAGGATGAATTCCAGCGGAAGATCGACGAAACCTATGAAGGCCTCGACGGAGTAGTCGCAATCGTAGACGACATCCTCATCTATGGCAGGAATAGAGAGGAACATGACAGGAACCTCCGTGCGATGCTACAAAGATCACAGGAGAAAGCTATCCGGCTCAACTCCGAGAAAAGCATAATCGGATCCACCGAGATCAGTTATTTCGGGCATCGCCTCTCAACTGATGGCATTAAGCCGGATCCAAAGAAAATCTCCGCCATCACGATGTAGGGGTTTCACAAAATTCCCCTGAAGATTGAAAATATTGGTCCACATCGTGGACGAAGAATTGAGTGATGTGACTTGTCTACAATGTTTTAAAATGTGCCGAGAACCGCAAAAGACTGCTCTGAGATGGACAGAATGTGGACAACACCGGAGTCGTAGAGCTCTCTGGAAAGTATTCACACACCTTAAGACAGTACTTTTATGAATAAAATTGTTCCCTGGAGTTTGGGCAATTACAAAAGGTTTTAAAATGGCAGAGAAAGCATGGAAAAAGGACAAAGAAGCAGCTTGAGTTGTCTGTGTGAAAAAGTGGGAGGATACAGTGGCAGTCAAAGACCTGCCAATCAAAGGGAGGTTCCCTTCAGAAGCACTTGAAGTTGCTTATTGACATAAGAGATTAGCCCACTTGAGACCAATGCAGGACAATCGATTGAAACTGCTTCTGTTTACACAGCCATTCAAAGCACTCACAGGCAAAGAGGCACATTGAAACTGGAATGGATTTTGATATGGAACAGTTTAAGCATTGAATATGTTTGAATCACCCATCATTCTAGACAATAGGGCAGTTGCATTCCCTTTTGTTTTAGCCCAGGTGAGCTCCGGATGTGGGCGGGAACATTTCAGCCCCACAGTGCAGACGCATTAACCCATTCCAACCATTTTGAATCAACCAATCATCAGCGTTTCTCTTGTGTATTGGAACTTTGGGCGCGAATTTTGCAGACAGACTTTTCCAGGTATAAAGATAGCTCCTCAGAAGCAATCTCTCTCTTAGCTCTTACTTCGCTGGACCACAGGTGAGCAGGGCTTCTGACTCTTCAGCAAAGCAACCTAGTAAGGAGTTGGGGGATGGTAATTAAGAGGATATTGCTAAGATTGTTTAATCAACATTGTAGCCACTTACCCCTCATTTTTGCCGTCTGCCTTCCTCCATTTAAGCAATTTTACTGTAATTTACTGTGTTCGTGTGGTATAGTTTTATATTTGATTATAGTTTCTTTTAGTTAATAAAGCTTGATTTTCTTTCATCCAGACCATTTGTCCATTTTAATATCATTAATTATAAGCCCTTCAGTCCGAACTGGAAGATGGGGTAGCGATTCGAAACCGCTGTTTGAAAATTGGTTTATTGGAATTTGGTTTACAGTGTAGCAGCAGGCTGCCTGACCAGGTGAATTACCGTAAACCAGGTAAAAGATTGGAATTGGTCAGAGTGCAGGCAAAGGCTGCAAGACCAGGGAAATTACCTTAAACCAGTTAAAAGAGGCCCCCCCTACAAAGAAGATGGAGCCGCCGAAGAACCACGCAGAGCTAGAGACAGTATTGGCATGGTTAACTACTTAGCCAAGTTTGCCCCGAGCCGCTCCGAAATCAACGCACCCATGCATCAGTTGCTCAAACAACCCAATGAGTTCCTGTGGGACAAACAACATGACACAGCATTTCAGAAAATGAAAGACCTAATCACCAGAGAAGCAGGACCATTTCTTGCCTACTTCGTCCCAACAAAGAGCTCAGACTACAAGTGGACGCGTCAAAGTATGGACTAGGTGCAGTATTACTGCAAGAAGGAAAGCCCATCGGCTACACTTCCAGATCTCTCACAGACAGTGAAATCAACTATGCTCAAATCGAGAAAGAGCTATATGCAATTCTGTTTGGATGTAAACGTTTCCACCAGTACGTCTATGGCCGACAAGTCATTGTGGAATCCGACCACAAGCCCCTCGAGTCAATCATGAGGAAACCACTAGCTGCAGCCCCACCAAGACTACAGAGAATGATCCTTCAGCTACAGAAGTACGACTTCACAATCATTCACCGTCCAGGCAAAGACATTCCTGTCACAGACACGCTCTCCAGGAAGTCTCTTAGCTACTAGGACAGCAGCCTCAGTGAAGGCATGGATGTGCAGCTGCACATGGTGTACAACAGCTTACCTGTGAGTGACTCAAAACTGAAGGAGATCCGAGCAGGAACAGAGAAAGATGCACAACTCACACTGCTGAGCAAAGTCATACATGAAGGATGGCCTGAGGAAAGGAGGAAATGCCCTCAGAGCATATCTGAATTCTGGAACCACAGAGACGAACTGTCACAAATCAACGGAATCGTTTTCAAAGGGGAGAAAATCATCATTCCTACCAGTCTCAGAGAAGAGATGTTGACAAAAATTCATGCTGGACATATGGGCATGGAAAAATGCAAACAAAGAGCACGTGACATTATGTTTTGGCCCGGAATGTGCAAACACATTGAGGACATTGTCGGAAAATGTTCCATTTGTCTAGAACGCCGGCCATCAAATGTCAAAGAGCCCATGATTCCTCACCATATCCCAGACAGGCCCTGGCAGGTCGCGGCAATGGATCTGTTCACATGGAACAACGAGGACTACATAGTGACTGTTGATTACTGCAGCAGATTTTTTGAACTGGACAAGCTTCATAGCACCACATCTGCAGCTGTGATCCACAAGCTAAAGGCAGCCTTTGCCAGGCATGGCATTGTAGAGACTTTAGTCTCAGACAATGGCCCCCAATACAAATCAAAAGAGTTCGATCGTTTGCCAAGGCATGGGATTTCACACATGTCACATCAAGCCCACATTACCCTCAAAGTAATGGTCTTGTTGAAAAAACTGTCCAGATTGCAAAAACACTCATGGACAAAGCCAAAGCGGACAAAAGAGACCCCTACATCAGTCTCCTTGAGTACTGCAACACTCCGGTTGACAACTTCAAGTCACCAGCACAGCTGTTGATGAGCCGCAGACTTCGCTCAATCCTTCCAAGCACCAACCAGCAGCTGCAGCCAGAGGTCGTCAGCTGCAAGCAAGTGTATGCAAAACGTGTACAGAGACAGCAACACCAAAAGAGATATTATGACAGGTCAGCTAGACTACTGCCACCGCTGTACAATGGAGAATCCGTCATAATCCAGGAGCATGACTACTGGAAGGCAGCAGTCGTCATCCAGCCAGCTGACACTGAGCGATCGTATCACGTCCACACCCCAGAAGGACAGGTGTACCGCCGCAATCACAGGCACCTCCTGAACACCAAGGAACAACACCATCATTCCGATGAGAGGATCAGTTCAACAGAGTGTGATGAACAGAGCAATACACAAAACACATCATACTTACCTGAACCTAAACCTGAACCTGATTTGTTGACCGATTCAGGAGCATGCTCAGTTCCATACCACACAAGGTCGGGACGAGAGGTCAAGCCTAGAGTTATCCTTGACTTGTGAACTGTCAAAGGGTGTAGGCGGATCGCTGCCCTAAAAAAAACTGTACATCGTTATTGAAATGTTGAGATGTTTTCAGTGCTAGTTAAATGCTGAGTTTACTTATATGTATTTGCTACCGAGAACATTATGTAGAAGAAAGGTTTAAAAGTAATGCATAACATTTTTCTTTTAAAAGAAAGGGGATGTAACATTTGCATATTGAATTATCATTGGCCTGCAGGCATCTGTAAGGAATACCTATTATATTCACATGTGATCACCTGCTGAGTTGTCATTGGCCTGCAGGCATCTGTAAGGGGTCCTGACTCCATCTTTTTTCCCCAGTGTGCTTTATGAGTAAGTTCACAGACCTGATGCTTCATAATAGAGTTTTAACTGTAATACTCCGTCGTCCTGCAATTTATTATTTTTGTACAAAGTGTACAAAACAAGACAGTGATCTCCCCTTTTTTGTTTTTCAATTCGACCCATATGGCCTCCTTTGATGATTCCTCCAACATATCATCTTCCGCCCCCCGCCCCCCCCCCCGCCGCCTGTGCAGCTGAGCCTTCCATGGTACTTGGCTCTGGCTGCACTCCCCAGAGGAACCATCGCTCTCACCAGTACTCAGCACTGAATACTGGTTGGTGAGCAAGATGGGCTCAGGGGACTCTTGTAGTGTCCTTATTTTTGTAGTAGCTTGCTCCTTTTCTATTTAGATCTTAAACCCATCATATTATAGTCACTGCACCCAAGGTACTCACCCACATTTAACTCATCTACATGATCTATTTCATTATTTATAACTAGATCTAACAATGCCTTTCTCTTTGGACATATATCGCTGTTCCTTTATCATCACTAGGTCAGCATCCTGGAATTCACTACCTAGCAGTATTGTCAGAGCACCATCAGCAAGAGGATTTCAGTGGTTCAAGGAGCAGGCCCACCACCAGCTTCTTTGGCCAATTAGGGAAGGGCAATAAATATGGCCTTGCCAGTGATGCCCTAATCCCGAGAACAAATAAGAAAAAGCATAGAAGTTTGCATCACACTAGGTACCAATGGCCTAAAATTCCCCAAAGGGATTATCCACAGTAAGGCAGAGGTTGGGGAAGGCATGAAAAGGGAAATTAAAGAAGCGTGCAATAAGGGCACAGGAGTCATCATGGGTGACTTTAATCTACATATAGATTGGGCCTACCAAATTAGTAACAATACTGTGGAGGAGGAATTCCTGGAGTGTTTATGGGATGGTTTCTTGGACCAATATGTCGAGGAACCAACCAGAGACCAGGCCATCTTAGACTGGGTATTATGTAACGAGAAAGGATTAATTAGCAATCTTGTTGTATGAGGCCCCTTGGGTCGGAGCGATCATAATATGATCGAATTCTTCATTAAGATGGAGAATGAAGTAGTTGACTCAGAGACTAGGGTCCTCAATTTAAATAAAGGAAACTACGATGGTCTGAGGAGCGAGTTGGGTAGGATTGATTGGGGAATGGCACTCAAAGGGTTGACGGTGGATAGGCAATGGCAAACATTCAAAGACCGAATGGATGAGCTACAGAATTTGTTCATCCCAGTTTGGCATAAAAATAAAACAAAAAAGGTGACTCAACCGTGGCTAACAAGGGAAACTAGGGATAGCATAAGATCCAAGGAGATGACATATAAATTGGCCAGAAAAAGCAATAATCCTGAGGATTGGGAACAGTTTAGGATTCAACAAAGGAGGACAAAGGGATTAATTAAGAAAGGGAAAATAGAATATGAGAGTAAGCTTTCAGGGAACATAAAAACTGACTGTAAAAGCTTTTATAGATATGTGAAGAGAAAAAGATTGGTGAAGTCAAGCGTAGGTCCCTTGCAGTCAGAATCAGGGGAATTTATAATGGGAAACAAAGAAATGGCAGACCAACTAAATTCATACTTTGGTTCTGTCTTCACAAAGGAGGACACAAATAACCTCCCAGAGATGCCGGGGAACATACGGTCTGATGAAAGGGTGGAACTGAAAGAAATCAGTATTTGTAGGGAAATGGTGTTAGGAAAATTGATGGGACTGAAGGCCGATAAATCCCCAGGGCCTGATAATCTACATCCCAGGGTACTTATGGAAGTGGCCCTAGAAATAGTAGATGCATTTCTGGTCATCTTCCAGAACTCGATAGACTCTGGAACAGTACCCATGGATTGGAGGGTAGCTAATGTTACCCCACTATTCAAAAAAGGTGGTAGAGAAAAAGCGGAGAATTATAGACCGGTAAGCCTGACATCGGTAGTGGGGAAAATGCTAGAATCTATTGTAAAAGATGTAATAGCAGAGCACTTGGTAAGCAGTGACAGGATCGGACAAAGTCAACATGGATTTACAAAAGGTAAATCATGCTTGACTAATCTACTGGAATTTTTTGAGGATGTAACTGGTAAAATAGATAAGGGAGAACCAGTGGATGTGGTGTATTTGGACTTTCAGAAGGCTTTCGATAAGGTCCCACATAAGAGATTAGCGTGCAAAATTAAGGCACATGGGATTGGGGGCAAGGTATTGACTTGGATAGAGAACTGGTTGGCGGACAGAAAGCAAAGAGTTGGAATAAACGAGTCATTTTCCGAGTGGCAGGCAGTGACTAGTGGGGTACCGCAAGGATCGGTCCTAGGACCCCAGCTGTTCACAATATATATTAATGATCTGGACAAGGGAATTGTATGTAATATCTCCAAATTTGCAGACGACACAAAGCTGGGAGGGAGGGTAAGCTGTGAGGAGGATGTCGTGAAACTCCAGCACGATTTGGACAGGTTGGGTGATTGGGCAGAAACATGGCAAATGCACTATAATGTGGATAAATGTGAGGTTATCCACTTTGGTGGCAAAAACAGGAAGGCAGATTATTATTTGAATGGCAATAGATTGGGAGAAGGGGAAGTGCAAAGAGACCTGGGTGTTCTTGTGCACCAGTCGCTGAAGGTAAGCATGCAGGTGCAGCAGGCGGTTAAGAAGGCAAATGGTATGTTGGCCTTCGTAGCAAGAGGGTTCGAGTACAGGAATAAGGATGTCTTGCTACAGTTGTACAGGGCCTTGGTGAGACCGCACCTTGAGTATTGTGTGCAGTTTTGGTCGCCTTACCTGAGGAGGGACGTTCTTGCCATGGAAGGAGTGCAGCGAAGATTCACCAGGCTGATACCTGGGATGGCAGGAATGACGTATGAGGAGAGATTGTGTCGATTGGGCTTATACTCACTGGAGTTTAGAAGATTGAGAGGGGATCTCATTGAAACCTATAAAATTCTGTCGGGCCTGGACAGACTAGATGCAGGAAGGATGTTTATGATGGCCGGGGAGTCCAGAACCAGAGGTCATAGTCTAAGGATAAGGGGTAAGCCATTTAAGACTGAAATGAGGAGGAATTTCTTCACCCAGAGAGTGATGAACCTGTGGAATTCTCTGCCACAGAGGGCGGTGGAGGCCATTTCATTAAATATATTCAAAGAAGAGTTGGATATATTTCTTAAGGCTAAAGGGATCAAGGGATAGAGGGAGAAGGCAGGGACAGGGTACTGAATTTGGATGATCAGCCATGATCTCATTGAATGGCAGAGCAGGCTCAAAGGGCCGAATGGCCTACTCCTGCTCCTATCTTCTATGTTTCTATGTTTCTATGTTTTCTTCGATTTTATGAAACTTTTAAAGAGAAAACAGTTGTTTAGTATTGGAGGTGGGGGGAGAGGGGAAGCAGCTGAAGCCCATGATGGGCCATACCTGCACCATGAGGGAAAGCCTGGATGCATGCGACTGAGAGGACCCATGTGCAGCAAGGCTCTCCAACTGCTGGCAATGGCGCACAAAGTTTCTGAGCTTGTGATGCTGAAGGGTTCATGGAATGAACATTCCAGGAGTAAGCAGAGTTTGATTCTCACAAGAGTTTGGTGTTAATGGTAGTTCAAGCTCACATTTTCTACATTTTTAAATTAGACACAGAGTGATAACAATGCAGGAAATCCTTGTGGTGTGCATGCAGTGCGATATGTGGGCCATCGTGGATCCTCATTGTAAGTAAGGGCAGTACATTCGCACTAATTGTAGAGGAAGTGCTGTAGCATTGTCTGAGCAAGGTGCCCAAAATTGCGGTGGCCTGTTTAATCTTCACATTGCAAAGGAGCCTTGCCATGGAGCAGACAGGAGAAGATAGACAGCAGCAACCACTGGCAAAAGATGACCCCACCAGAAACACAAGACTGCACAACATACCTGTCACACAGCAAGAGTCATACAGCAGCATCTAAAACACATTTTAGTTAAGCACCTGAAACATCCAATACACAGCAGTCATCTACACATGTCTACTGGTGCCATTGTTCATCAAGACCCATGAATACTACTGCATTTATCTACAAGTGCCTTATTCTGTCCTATTCCAAATTAACTCTAACAACACAACAGCGTACCTGATTTCGTTCCATCTAACAAAGTGTGGTACATATGGGTTTTACATGGTGCTTCCTTTGAATGAAAATGAATGTTATGTATTTTCTGCTTCCTAACAATGTGCTCTTTCTATGTGAGATTGATGGTTGCTGGGTGTCACTGTCTGCTGCTAGGGATAGCAATGCCCCAGTAGCAACTTGCATTGGGTCACTAAATGGCTCTGCAACTGCAGATGGAATGGCTGTGACTATGGTTGTAAGACATGCCTGTGCATCTATATATATATAAATCGGTACATCTGTCTGTCTGTCTGTCTGTCTGTCATTCTGTCATTCTCTTTGTCATTCTGTCTGTCATCGCGTGTGCGTCTGGCGGGCTATGCGCTCGAAAGTTACAGGGCGTACCTACGCGCGCGTTACCTCCAAAGAAAGCTTACGCTTCCGAGATGGTTTTAAGCGTATTTACTTTTCGGCCGGGCTAAAATCGCGCCCGCGGTATCCCAAAAACCTTCAACATTCCGCTCATTAGCATCTCATTATCCGCTCATTAGCGACAGAGTGACCTCGAGGTCGACCAATCGTACGGCGGCTTGCTGCCGCGTGCGGCCGGGCCCTCCTACGGTCGAGTGACGGGACGATTGACCAATCCTACGCTTTGGTGACCTGACGGTCGACCAATCGGTGCGTGTGTGGGCGGGCCTTATCGTTCTGAACCGAGGTGAGTCACCGCCATCTTGCTTCCATTCTTTTTCCTGCTTTCTGCGTCTTTCTTTTCAAATATACATTTCCACCAAAATAAAATTGAAGTTATTAAATTGTTTTTAAAAAAATCACTCATCTGTAAACCTAACCTGAACATTCTTTTTCCTACCTTTCCCTATTTTTTTCTTAGGCCTCAAAGCCTGCGCCTTTCTTGCACAGCCAGGCCCGAGCTAGGTGATTGCACTTCTGCTAAGCTCCTCACCCGCCCCCCCCGCCGTGTCACGTTACCCAGGGCAACGGCGTCAGCCACGAGGGTCAGGGTGCGCGCGCAGCAGGAGCAGGTGAGACGCGGCGTTTCTGTTCCGCGTTCGGCGAGGGGGGGTGGGGCTCGGCCGCCGGCCGTCTCTCAGAGCCGCAATCGGGCTCGGCGGGGGGGGGGCGGGGCTCGGCCGCCGGCCATCTCTCGGAGCCGCAATCGGCCTCGGCCGGGGGGGGGAGGGGGGCGGGGCTTGGCCGCCGGCCGTCTCTCAGAGCTGCAATCGGGCTCGGCCGGGGGGGGGGGCGGGGCTCGGCCGCCGGCCGTCTCTCAGAGCCGCAATCGGGCTCGGCCGGGGGGGGTGCGGGGCTCGGAGAGCGGGGCTCGGAGAGCGGGGCTCTCGGCCTGGGCCCCCCCGCCCCTTTCCCCCCGCCCCCCCCTTCCCCCCCGCCCCCCCCTTCCCCTTCCCGCCCACACCTTCCCCCCCGCCGCCCCCCCTTCCCCCCCACCCCCCCTTCCCCTTCCCGTTCCCCCCGCCCCCCCTTCTCCCCCCGTCCCTTCCCCCCCCACCCCCCCTTCCCCCCTCCCTTCCCCCCGCCCCTTCCCCCCTCCCTTCCCCCCCTTCCCCCCCACCCCTTTCCCCCTCCCTTCCCCCCTCCCTTCCCTTCCCCCCCGCCCCTTCCCCCGCCCTCCCTTCCCCCCCGCTCTCTTCCCCCACCCGCTCTCTCTCTTCCCCCCAGTCACTCTCTCTCTTCTCCCCAGTCGCTCTCTCTCTACCCCCCAGTCGCTCTCTCTCTTCCCCCCCAGTCGCACTCTATCTTCCCCCCCAGTCGCTCTCTCTCTTCCCCCCCAGTCGCTCTCTCTCTTCCCCCCCAGTCGCTCTCTCTCTTCCCCCCCAGTCGCTCTCTCTCTTCCCCCCCCCACCACCAGTCGCTCTCTCTCGCTCTCTTCCAACAACAACATGCCCTCGAAAAAGCCTCGGCACCGCCGGGCACTCCAGCTAGTTTGGAATATAGGAGAGTTGGCAGAGTGCAGAGCATTCTCCCTTTGTGATACTCCGCTGAGCTTTCCATGAAGTGTTATTAAAGCAAAATTATTAAGTTATACAAAATGTAAGCACATGTACCTTGGCACCCAGAAATTTTTTTCCTCATCTGCTCCCAGCTTTGAAGGACATGTAAGACAGGATTCAATCATTAAGTATTCTATGTCCAGGCTGCTGTGGCACCCTTGACTGGAGGATATCTTCTGTTTCAAAAGATCCAACCTTCAGTGTAGAATCCCCAAAGCAGCAGCTTGGCATGTTCCCTTCCTGCCTCTCTATAATTCTTCTGCCATTTTAAAAAGATGCTGCCATTTCCCCATTAGGGGCGAGCAGTGTTCCTTTAAGTGCTGCATATTCTGTTCTATCCCCCAGGGCTCCCAACAGATCCTTTAAATGGAGTGAACTTGTTTTATAGTGCACAGTCAGCTCAATGCCCAAGAGCAACAGTGCAGCACATCTGTACTGGGACCGCAGTATAGGCGCCATAAGGTCACCATTAAGGTAGGCAGTAAAATTATAAGTAAACTATCAATACAGTTCCGGTTACTAACACTTTCTTCTAATTGCCCTATAAATATGTAAATAGGAAACGCCATTTTTTACAATTCAGTCAAGGCTTCACATCTGGCTTGAACCAAATGTCCAAGCAAATCCTTAATTGATTATGCCGATGATTGGATGGGCCTAAGGTCATTTCTCACTCCTAGTCAATGCATGTTCTTATAGCTAATTTCCTTACCTTCTTTTCTTCTAAATCATTCCTCATCCTCATCTGCTCTTCCTCATCCAGTATCTTATTGTCATCACAGTCAAATCTTGAGAAAGTATCTTCAATCTCTTGGTCAGTGTGACCTAAGCTGAAAAACAATTGATCCTTTTCACAAAACCTTCAAACAAGTTGTAGCTAAAAAAAACATAAAGGGTAACTCCATGATCGGGTGCTCTCAGCGGGGAGTGCATATCGGTAAATCGTGGGTGCATAGCTCTTGCTTTCCTGAGATACACTCCCAGAATCACGAGACATTCAAAGATCCTAAATCAGCTTGTATTTTTTTCTAGGGAAATTATTTCAATATATTGAGGTAAATTTGTGAACTATCAGGCATTTTAGGTGTGGGCTCACAGCTTCCTGTCCATTAACACTCTGCAGTAGGAGAGCTAAAGATGAAAATTTACCTCATGGTTTTAGGAGTGAAGTCTCCAGCATACCATCAATAGAAGTAACAGTAATGGTTTTCATGAATTCTTTAATTTTAGAATTTTGAAAATGATGAAGAGCATCTGGAATAATACATATTACAGAATTTCTGATCATGTGACACTTACCAAAACTAGGCAGGATCACAGCAGAAAATATCGGAAAATTCAGGCGGAGAGGCCTGTCGCTGTCTCACTGCCTGAACCAGGATTTCCCTCCCCCAACCGCACCGGTACTGCCGTTGGCTGCTGCTTCCCCATTCACCACATGTTTCTCGGGGTCGCCATGGGAAGGTGCTGTTAAGTGCAGGAAGTGGTGGTTAGGCCATGAGTTCTCCCAATAGAATGAATGTAGTGGCCACTTCCTCCCGTCAGTCCTAAATACTTAACTGTTGGAGGCTTCTGTCTCAGCCAAGATCCTCTTTGTGAACCTTCATTCCGATATTTGGGGCACGTCTGCCTCCTAAAGGTCCCTCACTGCCCCAGGTGCTGCAGCAGAGCTTCCTCATTTTTACTGGTAGGCTACTACTTGATGGCAAGAATCCCGCTAGGAGCCCTCCATGCGTAGGCAATCAGCCCAGACCCAGAAGAATTGGTTGGAGTTGGGGCAGAAACATAGGGTGGACAGAAGTCCGGCCTCCTGGGAACTCTGTCGCAGAGAAGAGAACCCTCCCCAAAATGTTTGTCGGATCGGTCTACCCTGGTGTGACCACAATACATCTAGAACAAATCTGCAGTACCTGAGTAGACTCTTTTGTTTTTCTAAATTATGATTAGAGGTGTTAACTCTGGGCGGTTCTTGGGTGAGTGGGTGGTGAGGTAAGTTGGAAGCTCACCCACTACTTCAGAAATCAGGCCCAGGCTACTTTAACTCCTGGGCCTCATTAACATGCCGCCAGTCTACCTCCCTCCCTGATGGGCCTGCAGCCGCTTCCTACCCTGTGATAAATCAGGCGATCCATGGTCACCCGATGACACAAGATAGAAGGGGCAATTGGGTTCCAGAGCATTTAGTGTTTGGGAAGGGGGAGTTCAGGGCAGGGAAGACCCTGGGGGGGCGTTAACAGGGCGCATTAACGGGGCGCAAATGGCTTTGCTACAGGGCATGGCGCTGATATCGACTCCCGCCAGATTCGGCGGGAGTTTTGCAGCGGCGCTATGGCGTTGCATCCCGGTCTCCTTCGCCCGGAGATCATGATGTCATCGCTGTGCACATTGCCCAGGTCCCGAAATTGACTTCTGCCCCCTGCAGCAGCGCCAGTCAAAAAACACCAACAGCTGCAGGGGGCGTGCATGGGGTGGCCGGCCACTTTGGGGGTGATGATTAAAGGCGAGGTGGCCGAGGTAAGTAAAAAAAAAACTTACCTTGCTTGTCCCAGTTTTTTTCGCAGGTTCCTGCCCGCGATCAATCAGCCTGGCACTCTGCTTGAGATTGCGGCTGCCTTGGTGGTACAGGTATTATATTGCAGAGCCTGGAGCGATGGCCCTTCCCTTTAAGGGAGGGAAGGAACCTTTGAACATGGCAGCACTGCACGGCCCAGTGTGCAGCACTGCTGATGTCTCTGCCCCGCCTGCTGCCAATTGCACTCCAAGAAGGAAGTGGAGCACTTGATTTAGCACTCCACTTCATTCCTGGAGCGCAAAACTGAATGTTTTAATAGTTTAGAAACATTAGCACCTGGTGCTAATTTTCTCAACTTTTAAAAGTTAGCACCCCAAACGGGGCTGTAATGAATTTCTCCCCCCTAGCTTTTTCAGCCTCTTTGCAGCTGATCCTCTTCTGTCCTGGGCTGGTCTGGCAGAAAAGTTGCAGCGGCTTCCTTGCTCAGGCCTGACTTAAAATTGCAGTCAGGTCTCAATGATGTTATCAGCATCCGCCATGCATATGTAAGAAGGACCCCACCAGCTTTGGGTGCTGTCTTTGCCGCCTGATCCAGAGAACAGAATACAATTACATACAGTGGGATCCTGGTGGCTCCAGGGTAACTAAGTGATTTGGGGCATTTTAACTGCGTACCTGCACGGTTTCTGCTGGGCGAGTAGGGTTAAAGTTGTCCCCAGAATCTCCACCTAAAATGCTTACCTGCCTTTGTTCCTTCCAGATACTGAAAGACTTTCTGTATTTCCACCATTGTTTTGTTTCTATTTCAGATTTCTAGGGCTCAATTTTAATAGCCCTGAGGAGGTGGGTTTGGAGGCGGATCTGTAGCGAAAATCAGAAAAAATGGCTTCAGACTGCCAACCCGCCTCCATCCCGCCCCCATGCAATTTTCGTGAGTGTCGGGTCAGCCGCTCCCAAACTGACCCAACTGGAACCGGTGGGACAGGTAGTTAAGGCAGCGAACAGCCTGTTAACTGCCTTGCTAATCCTATTTTGATAGTGGTTTCCCATTTTCATGCTTCTGGCTCCTGTTTCCCGTCTTGTCAGAAACAGGCCAGCTGCAAGAAGACGAGTTGCTGGAGGAGATGATTTGTAATAATTGGTGCAGAACTTTAAAAGCGCCCCTGAAACATGGCTGACATTCAAATGCAACAACCTTGCAAATCTACTGAATTTGACTGTTCAAGCTGACAGCCATCTGCAGTATGACCTGATTGGAATAATTTCAGGCCACTTCGACTGTGCGCTTGCAAGCTTCTTGCCTCAAGTGAAATCTATAGTTACGGAATGGGAAACATTTATATCCTCTCATCCTGGTCGTCAGATTCAGAGGAAGAGCAGCCGTGGCAGCTCCCTTTTCTAGATAATACAGCACCAAGCCATCCCATCTACATTTTTTGCAAAGGGGACACGGCCCTTTAAAATTTTTAATCCAAAAACGCTTCATCAGAGGCGAGAAACTGACATGCTCCAAGCAATTGCCTGGAGGGACCCGCACATCGGCCGTAACGAGGCCAATCAAGCAAAAATCGGAACTGCAGGCCAACGGCATCCGGGAGCGGGTCCGAAAGCAGTTGACCCACCTCCAGAATTAAATTCGTAGCCCTAGTATCTGCAGGATTTTTTCTTTTTATTTACAAGAGCTGATTTTAAGAAATCCTGCACACAGGCTCTCCCACTGGGTGTGTATATCAGGAATGCAGGCACAAACTAGCGAAAAATATAAAAACGGATTGTAAAAGCTTCTATAGGTATGTGAAAAGGAAAAGACTGCCGAAGGTAAATGTAGGTCCTTTACAGTCAGAGATGGGAGAATTTATAATGAGGAATGAGGAAATGGCAGAGAAATTAAATAAATACTTTGTTTCTGTCTTCACGGAGGAAGACACAAAAATCCTCCCAGAAATATGAGAAAACCAAGGGTGTGGCGAGAATGAGGAACAGTACTAGCAAAATTAATGGGACTAAAAGTCAATAAATCCCAAGGACCGGCTGACCTACATCCTAGGGTTTTGAAAGAGGTAGCCATTGGGATAGTGGATGCATTGGTTGTCATCTTCCAAAATTCTATAGATTCTGGAATGGTTCTTGCAGATTGGAGGATAGCAATTGTAACCCCACTATTTAAGAAAGGAGGGAGAGAGAAAACAGGGAACTACAGACCTGTTAGCCTCACATCAGGAGTTGGAAAAATGCTGGGATCTATTAAAAAGGATGCAATAACTGGGCACTTAGAAACTAATAGTAAGATTGAGCAGAGTCAACATGGATTTATGAAAGGGAAATCCTGTTTAACAAACCTATTGGAGTTCTTTGAGGATGTAACAAGCGGAGTAGACAAAGGGGAACCAGTAGATGTGGTGTATTTGGATTTTCAGAAGGCCTTTGATAAGGTCCCACACAAGAGGTTGGTGAACAAAATTAGGGCACGTGGAATTGGGGGTAATATACTAGCATGGATTGAGAATTGGTTAACAGACAGAAAACAAAGAGTAGGGATAAATGGGTCTTTTCCAGGATGGCAGGCTGTGACTAGTGGGGTACCACAAGGATCGGTGTTTGGGCCCCAGCTATTCACAATCTATATCAATGATTTGAATGAGGGGACTAAATGTAACATTTCCAAATTTGCTGATGATACAAAGCTAGGTGGCAGTGTCAGTTGTGAAAAGGATGTGAAGAGGCTTCAAGGGGATCTCAACAGGCTCAGTGAGTGGGCGAGAACATGGCAGATGGAATATAATGTGGATAAATGTGAAGTTATCCACTTTGGTAGAAAAAACAGAAAGGCAGAGTATTTCCTAAATGGTGAATGATTGGGGAATGCAGATGCTCAAAGGGACCTGGGTGTCCTTGTACATGAGTCACTGAAAGTGAATGAAGTGAATGTGCAGGTGCAGCAAGCCATTAGGAAGGCAAATGGTATGCTGGCCTTCATTACAAGAGGATTTGAGTACAGGAGTAAAGAAGTCTTACTCCAATTATATAGGGCCTTGGTGAGACCACACCTGGAGTACTGTGTACAATTTTGGTCTCCTTACCTAAGGAAGGATATACTTGCCATACAGGGAGTGCAACGAAGGTTCACGAGATTGATTCCTGGGATGGCAGGACTGTCGTATGAGAAGAGATTAAGTAAACTAGGCCTGTATTCTCTTGAATTCAGAAGAATGAGAGGGGATCTCATTGAAGCATACAAAATTATTACAGGGCTTGATAAGGTGGATGCTGGGAGAATGTTTCCCTTGGCTGGGGAGTCTAGAACCAGGAGCCACAGCCTCAGGATAAAGGGTAGGCCATTCAGGACTGAGATGAGAACAAATTTCTTCACACAGAGGGTGGTGAATCTTTGGAATTCTCTACCCCAGAGGGCTGTGGAGGCTCAGTTATTGGGTGTATTCAAAACAGAAGTTGATAGATTTCTGACTAGTAAGGGCATCAAGGAATATGGTAATAGGGCCGGTGAATGGAGTTAGGCAGAAGATCAGCCATGATCTCATTGAATAGCGGAGCAGGCTCGAAGGGCCAAATGGCCTACTCCTGCTCCTATTTCTTATGTTCTTATGTATTTCCCCAAATTTCCCATCCCCTCAGAAAACTGGACTATTCTGGTTTAAACATTTCCTGTAACCAGTTAGTGATTCTTTTTGCCACCATAATTTAAAAGCTATATTGCAATTAAATTCATACTCCTTAAGATTGCTTCTGAAATCCTCAAAACCCAGCTTCTGGGATCCATTCTCAAGAGTTTTCTGCACATCAGAAATTCGCTCCTTTTTCAGCTTCATTTTCATCAAAGCCTTATTATAGCCCTATAAATTCAAACAGCACAACGTATTAGGAAATGATAATGACTTATAAAGACATATAAATCTAGAACTTATTGATAAGTGATACCAACGCACGCTCACGTGAAATTTCTCCGTCCATTATTTTAACACGGAAATTTAAAGGCACAGAGGAATATCATATGTTGGTGTTAATCTTTGAACACTGATATCACAAACAGGAATTTCTATGCTCTTGTGACAAGAAATCATAAATACTCAAAAGCTACCTTTATATTTTTGTTACAGAATAACTTTTTTCCATGCAGGTGGGGCTGATAATTAGCAGCCAATTTTACAAATGAGATGAGGTGATTTTTGGATTGGAAATCATGTGGAGTGTGCCCTGACACATTAGTTTATACTTTAAAAAGTAGCATATTTACAGAGGTATAAGTATAAACCTACTTAGAACTCTGGTTTATTTTGAACCGATACCGGACAGAAAACAGATCTAGTCAGAATTGTCCATTATGATGGCACGAACAGGAAGCAGAGTTTGCAAAAAGTGCAAAGTAATGATTTGAGGCTAAATGTTGCAGCCCTAACTTCAACCTCTGCTCCCTTTGAGATGAGAGAATGGGATGCAATGGTACGCATTAGGTCACAACTTACACGTTGGATTTACACACTGTGGATGATTCAGATTGCTCAGGCTAAACTACAAGTGCAGGGTTCAAACTGGATGCTTCTGATTAATTCAATGCTACAGTTCATGCTAGCATCAAGACACTTATTTTAGTTATAAACTTAATTTCTGCATAACTGGAACCACAGGATAGTCCTAAAGCTGATCAAAATGATTTGCAAAGAGAATATTATAAATAAACTCTAGTTAAAAGGAACTTTTTATGAGAGAACTATAGGGGATCATTTTAACCCCCAAGAATGAGTGGGTTTGGGTCAGGTGGGAAGCAAAAGTGTTGTAAATTTCAAAACCAACACCAACCCGTCCACTTCCGGTTTTAATGGAACATAGGAACAGGAGTTGGCCATTCAACCCCTCAAGCCTGTTCCGCCATTCAATGAGATCATGGCTGATCCGTGATCAAACTCCATATACCCGCCTTTGGCCCATATCCCTTAATACTTTGGGCTCGATTTTGCCATTGGGTGCGGGCTGGGGGCGTATCAGGTTGTCATCCTGTCAGGATCCTGACTTCGATGTGAAGTGGGACAAAAGTGCGATTTTGCCCTAATTGGGCACTTGATTTCCAGCGTGTGGAAGCCCCTGGCCCAATGAGCCTTTTCATACAGAAAGTCACCTCCGATGATGTCATCAATGCTGCTGGCTTTAAGGCCTGCAAGCAGCCTTGCTTCTTTTTCAGCCTTTAAACTTTATGCCCATTGTTCTGAGCGCTTCCTTCAACAATTATGTCCACCAGTAGACCAAAGTTTGCTCCAAGATTCAATAAGGCCTCCCTCCAAGCTCTGGTGGAGGGAGCAAGAGCAAATAAGGAGGTGCTCTTCCCTTCCTCAGGGAGGAAAAAGCCTCCCCAGCAGACTAAAGCTGTGTGGCTGCAAGTGGCCCAAGAGGTAAACGCAATTTCTATGTGAAGCAGAACCTGGCTGCAGTGCAGGAAGCGGTTTCATGACCTTCTCTGCACAGGAAATGTGAGTATGACA
This sequence comes from Somniosus microcephalus, assembly GCF_052327205.1. Lineage (NCBI taxonomy): Eukaryota > Metazoa > Chordata > Chondrichthyes > Squaliformes > Somniosidae > Somniosus > Somniosus microcephalus. The sequence goes on along the minus strand of NC_140994.1, from coordinate 95,186,581 downwards.
TTCCCATCACCTAAGGGCAGCACGGTGGCATAGTGGTTAGCACTGTTGCCTCACAGCGCCAGGGACCCGGGTTCGAATCCGGCCTCGGGTGACTGTGTGGAGTTTGCACATTCTCCCTGTGTTTGCGTGGGTTTCCTCCGGGTGCTCCGGTTTTCTCCCACAGTCCAAAGATGTGCGGGTTAGGTTGATTGGCTATGATAAATTGACCCTTAGTGTTAGGGGGATTAAATACGTGGGGTTACGGGGATAGGGTGGGATATGTGTCGGTGCAGGCTCGATGGGCCGAAATGGCCTCTATCTGCACTGTGGGGTTTCTGTGATTCTGTGTGATTCAATCTGATCCCCATCGCCTCTCATCACCAGTACTCTGCTTTGCCAACTTCTTCCTCCACATCCCACTTGACCCTTACATACCTGCACCCTTACCCATTCCCTCTCTCTTTATGGTCACATTCACTTAACTATTCGATCATGCAGACCTCACACTCCCTATCACTGTGATGCAATGACAACAACTTACAACACACAGGGAGGACCCTTTGTCTCCTTCTAAGCATCTATGCTATGGATTCTCTACACTCACTCCTTCATTCTCACTCAAACTCCACTTGTGTCCCTCATTGCAGGAAAACAGAGCCACAATAAGAGGGAATGAGTGAAGACAGGAGGAGGGCCTGTAGCTCCTCCATGGCCGTAGCCATCCTCTCCTCTACCATAGCCATACTCTCCTCTATGGTAGCCGGCCTTACCACAGAGGTAGCCATCCTTTCCCAGTTCACCACTTCGGAGGAGGCGGCCCTGGAGATTGCCGGAGTGGAGGACGATTCGCAAGTGGGGGACGGACAGACGGGCGCATCACAGCAAGCTGGTGACAGAATAGTTTTGCATCTCTCTCATTGACATTGCATGAGTGACTGATAATGATTCTGATGCTCTAACAGATTGACTTAAGATCATCTGCACAATTCAATGTGCATGCAACCTTTATCTCACACCTCTAACTCTTTCCTTTACTCCCCCACAGGACCATCGAGAGCCCCCGTCCCCACTGTCCAGGAGGAACAGCCTGAGCCTCAAGACTCCTCAGAGGAAGTTGCAACCTCTGAGGGCACAGCGTCAGCAGAATTCAGCGCACCCAGCACCAGCGCAGACACTCACACCTCGGTGGGACCTTTGCGAGATAGAGTAGTGTTGTCACCTGGTGTATCACAGATCACAAGTGAGCATCACCAGATGGTGGAGACAGGGACAGCAGTGGAGAGTCCTCGTTGGAGGGCACAGGACTCTGCCAGCTCGGCAGCTGCATGTCGACCCTGTGCCTCCGGGTCCATCCAGAAGGAGAGCAGTGCTGGAACTCCAGGAATAGGTGCAGGAGTCTCTGGCAGGTTTTGTCTCCAGGTTCACTGCAATTATGGAGCGAATGGAGGAGTCCATCGCGAACATGAGCAGAGCCTTTGTGGAGGCATTGGCGCATGAACGCATCACCATGGAAAGGATGGCAACCTCCGTGGAAAGGATGGCTACCTCCGTGGTAAGGCTGGCTACCATAGAGGAGAGTATGGCTACGGTAGAGGAGAGGATGGCTATGGCCATGGAGGAGTTTAGTCGCTTCATGGTATTGAAAACATGGTCATTGTTCAGAATAGACTGACATCTCTTGAGGAGCGATGGTCAGCTATTGAGCATAGAAACCAGACCTTCATGGAAGTCCTCTGAAGTAGGACTTCCAGTGCAGAAACAGGTCCTCATGGCCCCCCTGAAGTGCAGCAAGGTGCTGTCAAGCCACTTGCTAGCTCTGCAGTGGAGCTGACCCATGAAAGGGATGTTGGTGGCAGACAACAAGGAAGTGGGGCGCCTCTCCAAGTGCTCACATGATCAAGCCACTGCAAAGCCCTCGGTCAGAGCCCCACCAGAGTCTTCACCCAACTGAGATCGGCGTCTCAGCCCTTGCACAGCCGCAGGAGCAGCAGACTGTTGCCGAGCCCTCACAGGTTCGCAACCCCAGAGGATGGCCGCCAAAGCTGTTGAGACATGAACAGCAAGAAAGTGAGCAAGGGGCCTCCACATCTGCTGAAGCCACAGGGGAAGCACCATGTAGGAGCACGCATAAGAGGAAGATAAAGCACAAGTAGTCTCAAGGGTAGTCACTTGGGTGTTCTGTTGTATTGATTTTTGACAAGCCATCCTTGAATTGTTATGATAAACAGATTTGATGGCAAACTGTTGAAGCTGTGGCCTGTGTCATTTCACAAATGGGACTTCCACACTGAGGGCTTAGGGTGACTTGCAGTTGTCAGTATGGTGGTCAGAGTGATAGGAATCCGCAGGTTCTTGTCCATTGTCAATGCTCTGGTAAGAAGGTGCGAGGCAAAAGTGTTTGATTGTGCAGGCTAAGCAAATCTGGCCAACATGAGTGCGCCCCTTGCATCCCGGGCAGCAATGTGGTCGCTCGCTGGTGCCTTCTGGCCTGTGCAGCTTCAGGTGGGTGAGCAGCAGCTTGGCGCTCCTGTTGTTGCTCCTCTTGTTGGTGGTGCTGTTGTTCAGGGTTCTGCTGCTGCCGCGGCTGGTCTTCGCCCGAATCTGATGTCTAGAAGGAAAGGAAATAAATGGTTCCCATGCTTCTGGTATATACCTCAGTTGAGGAAGCGCTCAGTCAAGGTGCGGAGAGGGGTTTCCCAGGAGGTCACACTGGAGATGGGTGTCAGACTTCAAACTTCCACAACAATGAGTAGGCCTGCTAAAAGTTCCCCCTAGACCTGAGTCAACAAAGTGCTGCCACCTGCAAATGATCATTGGTGAAAACTCCTTTTTAATGGTGGAGCTGCAGCTGTTAGTAAGCAATCCACTTGTGAGGCTGCCAGGATTAACTGGCGTGTTCCAGAGGAGACGTACAGGACAGGGGAAATGTGTTAAAATCAGAAAGGCCCCTCAAAATGGGATTGTTGAGGCAATTAATTGGCTGTTAAGGGCCTTAAGGGCCTATCCTGCCTCTTGGAGGTGGGATGGAAACGGGGTCTGAAACCACGAATGTAGGAAAATTGCTCAGAGGCGGGATGCAGGCGGGATCGGACCCACCCGCCATTTTTTGCGATTTTGACAACTCACACGCCTCCAAACCCGCCTCCTTGGGCCTGGTAAAATCGAGCCCTTTATGTTAACAAAAAGCTATCAATCTCCGATTTAAAATTAACAACTGATCTGGCATCAATTGCCATTTGCGAAAGAGAGTTCCAAACTTCTACCACCCTTTGCGTGTAGAAGTGTTTCCTAATTTTAATCCTGAGGGGTCTGGCTCTAATTTTTAGACTATGCCCCCTAGTCCTAGATTCCCCATTGCGGAAATAGTTTCTCTCTATCTACCCTATCTGTTCCCCTTAATATCCTGAAAACTTCGATCAGATCACCGCTTAACCTTCTAAATTCTAGGGAATACAACCCTAATTTGTGTAATCTCTCCTTGTAACTTAACCCTTGAAGTCCGGGTATCATTCTTGTAAACCTACGCTGCACTCCCTCCAAGGCCAATATATCCTTCCTAAGGTGTGGTGCCCAGAACTGCTCTCAGTAACTAGGGTTTTGTACAGCTGCAGCATAACTTCTACCCCCTTCTACTCTTGTCTTCTAGATATAAAGGCCAGCATTCCATTAGCCTTTTTGATTATTTTCATGACATTTTAATGATCTACATACCTGAACCCTCAAGTCTCATTGGACATCCACTGCTTTTAGCTTTTTACAATTTAGAAAGTACCTTGTTCTATCCATTTTAAGTCCAAAGTGGATGACTTCACATTTGCTTACATTGAAATCCAATCTCCCCCGAGCTCCACAATCCTCTAGCCCAACCTCCACAATCAACCCTCTCCGACCCCCACACCCCGCCCGACCGACCCCCGACCTCCACCCCCGACCTCCACAATCACCCCCCTGACCTCCACAATCTCCCCCACCAACCTGCATCTGAAGAGCACACCTCTATCTCTCCCCCCCAATCTCTCCCTGCTTGCTCTCTGTTCCCGGCTGCGGCCTTGAGCTGCAGGCTTTACTGCCCGACAGGAAGCCGGCCTGTTAATCAGGCTGGCTGTCGGGCAGGAAGCCTGCTGAAAATTTTTTATAGTAGCACGTCCGGGAAACCCTCACCTCCGGCTTTCCCGTCCGGAAATGCTCCCCCCACTCTCTTCACGGCCTGAGTAAATAGCTTGATAATTGTAACGCAACTGAGAGGTTGAGAGTTCAAATCCCACTGTGTAAGTTGTGAAAATGATTCAATTAAATCTGATCATTTGTGGATTGGTTCCAGAAAGAAAAAGAACTTAAAAGATGCTGGATTCTTGTAAAAACCCAACTGGTTCATGAATGTCCTTCAGAGAAGGGCCTGCCACCCCTGCCCAGTCTGGACTGCATATGACTCCAGTTCCACACTACTTGATTGGATCTAATGCCCTCAGGGCAACTATGGATGGGCAAGATATACGAGCCATGAAATTCTGCAATTTAGCGCCAACTGTTATGGCCGGTTTGAAGGAAAAAGTGGCGCTCACCACACTTCTGCCAACTTCCGGCACGGCCCGCGCTGGTCACCATCTTGGGAAGGGCAACAGCATAGCCGTTGCCTGCGTGCACCAGAATAAATCAAATGGGCAGATCATGACGTCAATGCACGAGCTGCCAATTTGGACATCACCACTCTGTTATGTTCATTAATAACTAGTCGTTTTTATTAAGAACAGCTAGCTTTTGCTAGACACTTTATTGAGCACGTGTGGACTAGGTACAGTATCTGTAGAGGCATCCATCTTGACTGCTGCCTTGTGGGTAGCCTACTGCATCCTGGGTAGCCCACTCTTATATACATACAGCACCACCTAGTGTACCATTCCAGAATGACAGGTTGCTGATCATTACATCCCCCTTTCTTTGAGGTTAAACAAAATCAGTATCAATCAATATCAATCAATAACAACATAAACATCTTCAACAGTCAATACATTTTCAATGTAGTTTTCTTTGTACTCAAAGGTTAAGTCTATCAGGCTTTTTTACTTCACATGTGGATCTTCTCAGCACAGGTAAGTCTGATGTGTTTTCATGAGAGCCTGTATGTGTATTTGTGTTAGATTGTTCTGGTGGTGAGTGACAAGATTCAGTTGCGGCATTGTCATCTATTTGCTCTTCGATAGTCTCTTGTGTTTTTAGGAGGGAACGGCGGTTCCTCCTGAGAATCTGTCCTTCCTCAGTTCTAACAGTGTATGACATTGGTCCTACTTCCTCAAGAACTGTAGCTTTCCTGTTCCATGCATCTGGATCCTCAATCCTGACAACATCATCCTTTGTCAATGGTTTCAGAGTTTTGGATGACTTGTCATAGTATGATTTCTGTTTCAGCTTTAACAGTTGAAGTCTCTGTCTCAGTTCCTTACTCTGCTTTTCTTTTGCACAGCAGGGCAGCGTGGTACGCAATTTGCGACCCATTAGGAGTTCAGCAGGTGAAGAACCAGAGTCTAAAGGTGAGGCTCGGTCGCTCAGCAGGGCGAGATAAGGATCAGACTTGCTTTCTGTCGCTTTCTTCAGTAGCTGCTTGAGAACTTGAACACCTTTCTCTGCCTTACCATTCGACTGAGCATACAAAGGACTGGATGTGATGTGTTGAAAGTCATAATGTGCTGCAAACTGTTGCCACTCCTTACAGTTGAAGCATGGACCATTGTCGCTAAAGGCAATCCTGGGAATTCCATGTCTGGCGAAGATGGACTTCACATGCATTATGACACTGCTTGCTGTGGTGCTTGAGAGCAGCGCCATCTCAGGATAGTTAGAATAGTAGTCAATCACTATTAGATAGTCTTTACCATTTAAATGAAAAAGGTCCATACCAACCTTTTGCCATGGTGCTGTTGGTATGTCAGCTACTATCATTGGTTCCATTGCTTGTTTGTTTTGGTGTTTCTGACATGTCTCACATTTGCCTATCATGTTCTCAATGTCCTTATTTATGCCAGGCCAATAAACAGTGTCTCTTGCTCTCCTTTTGCATTTTTCAATTCTGAGGTGTCCCTCATGAATCCTTTTGAGCATATCTTGACGTAGAGCCTGTGGAATGACTATTCTGTTCTGTTTTAGTAATAGTCCACTTGCGACACTCAATTCTGACCTTATGTGAAAATATTTTGGACAGGAACCTTTTGGCCAACCATGATGAATGTTCTCTATTAATGTTTGTAATACTGTATCTTTTACTGTTTCTTCTGTTATTTGCTTTGATTTTGTGTCTGACACGGGTAGCGCAGTACTGACCATACTCACATGAACATCCACGTCTTCTTCAGTAGAGCTCACATGACTCATTGTGGGTGCTCGGGATAGTGCATCTGCTAACACTATGTATTTGCCTGGTGTGTAGATCAGTTCCAAGTCATATCTTTGCAGCTTCATCATGAGCCGTTGAATCCTTGGAGGCATCTCATTCAGCTTCTTTTTTATGATGGCAACCAATGGGCTGTGGTCTGTCTCAACTGTGAAGGTGGGAAGTCCATATATGTAGCCATGAAACTTTTCTAGTCCAACTACCAAGCCTAGACATTCCTTTTCAATCTGGGCGTATCGACACTCAGTATCAGTCATAGACCTGGAGGCATAGGCAACAGGCTTCCAGTCTTCACCCTCTGCTTGTAGCAAGACCGCACCTAGGCTATCTTTTGATGCATCCGTTGACACTTTGATTTTCTTTGTCGGGTCAAAGAAGGTGAGTACAGGTGTGGTTGTCAGCACTGTTTTGAGATTCATCCACTCTTGTTCATGTCTTTCTGTCCATGCGAACTCATTTGTTTTACGTAGCAGGTCTCGCAGACAGGCTGTCTGGCTGACAAGTTAGGAATGAACTTTCCAATGAAATTTTTCATCCCCATGATGCGAAGCACTCCTTTTTTATCAGTGGGCCGGGGCATGTTGAGTATGGCGTTTACTTTTTCCATATCTGGCTCTATTCCTTTACCAGATAGATTATCTCCTAGGAAAGTGACTCCCTGGATGCCAAACTGATACTTGGCTTTGTTGAGTTTCAGTCCATTCCGGCGTATGCTCTGTAGCACTTTAGTCAGTCTCTCATTGTGTTCTTTCAGTGTGGAGCCCCAGATGATGATGTCATCAACATAGACCCGAACTCCTTCCAGACCTTCAATTATGTGTTCCATCGCTCTATAAAAGATTTCAGATGCAGATATTATCCCGAAAGGCATTCTGAGGAAACAATACCTGCCAAATGGTGTGTTGAAGGTACAGTATTTGGCGCTCTCTTCATCCAGTTTTAGTTGCCAAAATCCTTGTGAGGCATCGAGCTTTGTGAAGTATCTGGCACCTGACATTTCACTGATGATTTCTTCTCGCTTGGGAATCTGGTAGTGTTCACGTTTTATGTTTGCATTTAAGTCCTTTGGATCCATGCATATTCTTAGATCATTGTTCTTTTTCTTTACACATACATTGGAGTTAACCCAGTCTGTTGGCTCTTCGACTTTCCTGATGACTCCTAGTGTGGTTATTCTGTCCAGTTCATTCTTGAGCCGGTCATGCAGGGGTGCTGGAACTCTTCGTGGAGCATGTACCACTGGCTGAGCATCCTCCTTTAGCTGGATCTTGTAAGTGAATGGTAGAACTCCAAATCCTTTGAACACATCCTGGAAATTATTTACTACAGAATCCACTGAGTCATCATTGTCTTAACTGGTGTTTGTAGCCACAGCGTTTACAATTAAAAATTTCATCCTCCGATTGCTTTTCATTTCTGTTCTGCCCACGTTTCTTCCCCTTGTAGGACACAGCACCGACAGCAGCATTATCACTCATTACAATCGCATCATTATTGATTTCACTGAAAGTCTTCGCGTGCTTTCGAGCTAGCTCGCTGGCTTGGCATATTTTCACAGCAATTTCCAATGTTAGTTCAGTTTCCCTCAACAGACGTTCCCTGACTTTTTTATCATGAATACCAAACACAATCTGATCACGAATCATGGATGCTCTGAGCTCAGAGAAATTACATGTCTGTGCTTTCAGTTTCAGATCAATCAGAAAGCTATCAAAAGTCTCATTTTGCTGCTGTGTCTGAGAACGGAAGATGTACCTCTCATAGGTTTCATTCTTTTTGGGAGAACAATGTGTATCAAACTTCTTTATCACATCGTCTAATTTTCCTCTGTTCTCCTCTGGATTAAATACAAATGTATTAAATACCTCTATCGCCTGTGGGCCTGCAACCGTGAGCAGCAATGCTATTTTCCTTGCGTCTGGCTTCGTACCTGTCAGGGTTGGGGAGCCACGAGGCCGTGTAGAAACGGGGCCGTGCTCTCCGGGCAAGGTAGGTTCTGGACCCAAGTGCAGAAACCAGGCTAGAGGCAGGTATACAATCTTAAGGAACAGTACTTTATTCATTACTTAACTAGATTCACACATAACTAGATTCATACAAGGAACACAACAGCATATGTAAGAACTCGAGACAGGAACACCACATCATACATAGAACTCGAGAGAAGAACAATATACATAGAACTCGAGACAAGTTGCAAAACGGCTAGTCAAGAATAGGAACTCAGGACAGCTTCCATGAGGCAACATACTTGTCCATACTGAGCTGGGATAAGCTTACCACAAGTGCAACCAGCTTGCCGAGACGAGACTCGAGACAAGCTATCACGAGGGGCTGCCGCAGGGGTAACAGGCTTCTCAATACAAAGCTCAAGACAAGTGCCAGCATGGCAACACGCTAGTCCAGCCAGCACCTTATCAAGACTAAGAACAACAAGAACACAGAGTTAGTTACATCTTAAATACAGAACTCGAGAGAACCATGGCACCCAGCTAGTCAAAGCCAGGGGCCACAGAGCAAAGGCTAGTCCCCGGTTACCCGGTTAGGACTGAGCAAGGAAGGAAGCAACCACAGAACTTATATACCAAGAAAACCAGGTGCAACCCATGAACAGCTAACAGGCCGTTAAGAATTAACACAGGAGGCTAGGAACAATTAACAAAGGGCTAGAGCCAAACAAGTGAAGGTGCCATCTAGAGGCTAGAGAAGGAACTGACTGGCACCGTCACAGTACCGTACCCGATGGCAGCAATGTAGAGTTCGAATTGTTGTTTAAAAGTCTGCCAATTGTAGTCGACATTTCCTGTGAGCTTCAAATGCTCTGGTGGCTTCAAATTCTCCATGTCGCATTGCACAATATTCAGCAGATCTTACCAATCCTGGTACCATGTTATGTTCATTAATAACTAGTCGTTTTTATTAAGAACAGCTAGCTTTTGCTAGACACTTTATTGAGCACATGTGGACTTGGTACAGTATCTGTAGAGGCATCCATCTTGACTGCTGCCTTGTGGGTAGCCTAGTGCATCCTGGGTAGCCCACTCTTATATACATACAGCACCACCTAGTGTACCATTCCAGAATGACAGGTTACTGATCATTACACACTCCACTCTACACCCTCTCCTAAACACGCACAGTTGAAAGTGTGTTCAGCTGTACGACGGACCTTCCACCAGATCTACTTAAAGGGACACAATGCAACTTTGAGGTAAGTTGCTTTTTGCTTTTGTACTCGTTCCTGTAACAGTTTATTTGAGTAGTGCCTTGGTGTACAATACTTAAACAGTTGGTAAAGTGTGCAGGGAGTGCTGCGGGACGTTGGGAAGGCATTGGCTCTTAAAGGAAGGCCTCTGACTACACCGCTTGCTCCTAATCATGGGGGCTCTACTTGGAGTCCCCCTGCAGCAGGAAATGGAGATGGAGCAGAGGCACTAAAAACAAGCTGCTCTCAGAGGGGGTGGAGGGCTCTCAGCAGGAGGCCTTACCCACCTAGAGTCTCCAGGGGGCACTTCTACCTGCACCTAAGCCAGGAGGAGTGTATTCAGAGGCTCCACTTCACCAAGGAGGTGGTCACAGAACTCTGCCACCTCTTGGAACCAGATTTGCAGCCTCAGAGCAGGGCGATGACGGTGCTGCCAGTGGCCCTCAAGGTGACCGTGGCCCTGAATTCTTTTGCCAGTGGATCTTTCCAGGCTGGAGCAGGCAACATAGCTAACATATCGCAGTTCACCATCCATCACTGCATCCGGGAGGTCACAGAGGCTCTGTACTCCAGAAGAGACTTCATTGTCTTCTCCCTGAACAGAGTGAAGCAGGAGAAGCATGCATGTGGCTTTGCCAGGATATCGGGCATCCCCACGGTGCAGGGTGCCATCGATTGCACACATGTGGCTTTGCGGGCACCGCATATCAATGTGGAGATGTACCGTAACCGCAAAGGCTACCACTCTCTAAATGTGCAGTTGGTGTGTGACTACGCCCAGCACATCATAAAGGTGAATGTCCGGTACCCTGGCAGTGGTCATGATGCTTTCTTCCTGCACCAGTCTGCTGTGCCAGTGATCTCTGACCACCACGTCGAACCCGAGGGTGGCTGCTCGATGACAAGGGCTATCCGCTCTACACCTGGCTGATGATACCACTCCGCAACACCACCACTCGTGGCCAGCAATCATATAATGACAACCATGCTGTCACAAGGAACCTCATCGAGCAGACCACTGGGGTGCTGAAGCAACAGTTTCGCTGCCTTGATTGTTCAGGAGGAGCTTTCCAGTACTCACCAGAACGAGTGTCCCAATTCGTGGTGGTCTGCTGCAGCCTCCACAACTTGGACATAATGAGGGCGTAGCCCTTGCCATCACGGGTCGCGCGACCACCTCAGGAGGAGGACGAGGAGGAGGAAGAGGAGGAGCAAGAAGGGAGGAGGCAGCCTGCAAATCCCTGTTCTGGACGAGCTGTCCGTGAGTGCATCATCAGACTCCGTTTCCCCTGACTGAAACCCCAGATCCCCGTTGCTCAACACTTCCCCACCATACCACCACTCTTATCACAGAACACCACAGCATCCCCTTGGGCACAATGCCGAAATGAAAGCCACCACAAAACAAACATTCCGAACATAATTTATAAATTAATAATTCTAATATAGCATTACAAAGTCAACTAATCACCCTTGTGCATTCCCTTAGTATCTGTCTTTTGTGCTCCTTTGCCTATTCTAGTGCTACCCCAGTGGCAGCAGCATGGCTGGTGGAAGGCTGCTGACTTACCGTGGGGGACACTGCAGATGGCCTTGCAGGATGACCTCGAGCAGCTCTGGCCCAAGAAGGGCAGGCTGTAGACTGTACCACCTCGGCATGTGTGACAGCAGCCTGGGCTGGCTGGCTGACAGACAACAGCAATGGCACTGGTGGAGTGGCAGGGGTAGGAGTACGAATGCTGTCATCCTGAGTGAAGACAGCAGGTCCTTGCTCCACGGAACCACTGCCTCTCCCCCGGGTGGCACCTCAGTATTTCTAGCCATCTGTTGGAGCACAGATTGCTGGACTGCTGTGAGATCCTGTAAGACCCTTTCCATACTTGAAAACCCAGCCATGAGGGCAGCAAGCTGAGACTGCATGAAAGCAGTCTGAGCTTGTGTGGCAGCAAGTGGAGCCTGCATGGCAGAAGTCTGAGCTTTTACTGCAACACTCAGACGTTGGGTCGCTTCCACTTGTGCTGCAATGGAAGCTGTGACATCGCCCATCACACCCAGCATCATGGTTGAGTCCACAAGTTCTCTAATGGAGTTGCCCATCACTTCCATCCTGGAAATCATGGGCTCCAAGCTCCACGCAAAGCCCTGTCCATTGTTGGAGCCGGATTCCTCCATGCTCCTTGACAGTGACAAGAGGCTCTCTGGCAGGCCTGCCATTGCACCAAGCATTTCTATGTGCATGACCATCACCCTTCTTCTGAAGGCCACCCCCATCAAAGTCCTCATCTGAGTCCGGTGCAGCAGGCACATGTGCAACCTTGCCTTCTGGGAAGCTGACACCTGCGCTACCCTTTCCCCTGGCTTGGTTGCAGCTCCGTCGAGCCCGTCGACTCACCACATGCAGATTCCACCCTATACTACCTTCTAAAGTGCACACAGTTCAATTTTCTGAGCTGGTGCCTGGGAGTGCCAGATCGAGTAACGGTGCCTCTTCTTCTCCATCACTCTCCTCTACTTCTTACTGCACAGACTGGGCTGCTGGCAATTCTTGGGTATCTGAAAGGAGAAAGACACAAGGGTCAGCTTGTGGTGAGCAGGGTGGGCGGAAGCAAAATGTCCATGCATACACAATCAGCAGCTTGTAAGTGAGAAGAGATTGTGGGATGAGGGGGAAGTGGGATGTGAGAAGAAGGATTAGGTATGAGCATACCGTCATCATCAATCCTTTCAGCCTCGCCCAGCGCCACAGCCTCAGTGACATGCCCTCCAATGATCTCCAGCACATTCTCCTCCATGGCGGTTAGGTTGTGCAGCCATACTTGTGCTCCGCCTGTTTGTTCCTACTCTCCCCTGTTATGAGCCACCTTGGCCTACAGGAGAAAGCAAAGTGTGTCAGTGAGTGTGGTGCAGTGTGTTTGGGTGATCTGCCGGTCGTGGTTGAATAGCTGGCATTGTGTGCAAGGTGTGGGTGTGTGCCTTGCAGCAGTGGTATGTATGTGAGAGTGAGGTGAAGCTTTGATTGTGAGGTATGAGTCGTGATTGCTAGAGATTGTTCGTAGTTGAGTGATGGGGGTGTGGTGCATTGAGCAGCGTGTGAAGCTAGTGGTGCAGTTGGTGGGATATGGAATTTGAAGATGCATTCACTCACCCTGACCACTCAAGTGAGGTCATTAAACTTCTTCCTGCACTGGATCCATGTCCTGGGGGCAAGACTGTTGGCACAGACGGCTTCTGTGATTTCCTCCCACTGGCTTTGCACAGTGTGCCTGGAATGACTCCTGCCCCGCCTGCGGGTAGAGGATCTGTACACCCCCTGCACCAAGGCCTCCAGTGCTGCATCTGAGAACCGAGGTGCACACTCTCTCCCCCAGTGAGACATATTGCTCCAGCTCTAGTAACAATGAGGTACTTCTGTATCAGAGCACCTCCCCTTTAAGAAGTGCAGAACAGCCTTTGACTCTGCAGGCAACCTTTAAATAGAGAGCAGACTTCACAGGATATTGGGCCTTCTATTGAATGCTGCGCTAATCAGCAGCACATTTAGCACTGAGCCCAGCGCTGCAATCATGGTAATGAGCAGGCAACATTGCGATCTGCCTGCACCCGTTTTCGGGCCTAATCGAACTTTGCCTCCACTGTCTTGTCAGTATCCCACATCCCTGCATCCCAAGAACAAGTAATAACAAATAAGTTAATGAACATTGTGAAACAGATTTGATACGTGAAATATCCAACATAAACCAACCTGAAATGTGCATATCCTTAACCAATAAAACTTGTAACTACTTTTATTGGTGTATTATTACAAAAAATATCAGTATTGTCACACACAAACACACCTGTTTAATGATGTCCGTAATCTGGAGTTCATTTTTCTGAATTGAAAGATCTGCCTTCACCTCTGAGTATGTATCATTTATAATAGCCAGGAACATATTCTGAAAGAGAAAACAGTTAACAAAATTATTAAATTAATTGGTATAAGTGAATGACCATTAAACTAGATATCAAATTTCTGGTTACAAATAATGGGTTAATTTATAGAAATACTTTAGAATTTACAAAACTGAAAGAGGCTATTAAACCCAACTAGTTCATGTTTGTGTCTATAGTTCCTGTGAGCAACTAGTTCTAGTCACTGGTTTTCTGTTGTTATCTCAGATTTCCAGCATCCGCAGTATTTTGCTATTATATTAGTGTTTGGTTCACTGCCACCTCTCTTCGAGGAATGCCCACCTTGAAGAAGTTCTGCTCTTCTCTCCGATGGGAGTTCCGTTTGTCTATTCTTTCAATTCCTTCCTCCCCTCCTAAACCCCCCACCCCTGTCTCTGCACCTGTTTAATATCTGTTACATCTCCAGCTTTTTCCAGTTCTGATGAAGGGTCCCAGACCTGAAACGTTGACTCTGTTTCTCTCTCCACGGATGCTGCCTGGCCTGCTGAGTATTTCCAGCATTTTCTGTTGTTATTTTAATTCTAGTCACAGTTGTCTGCCCTTTTCCTTCATCCATTTATCCAATCTGATATTGTATGTTGATATAGTTTCTCCTGCATCCACTAACCCTGGAAGTGAATTCCACAGCCTGTGTGAAGATGTTTCTCCTGCCCTCGGTTCTAAATATATTACGTTGAATCTTGTATCTGTGGCCCCTCAGCCCAGACCCCTCAACTACTGGAAACAGTCTGCTTCTATCTACTCTGTCCCATCCTTTCATAGTTTTAAACATTTCCATCATGCAACTCCATAATCTATGTTGTTCTAATGAAAAAAGCCCCAATTTTTCAAGTCTTTCTTTGTACTTGCATTTCCTTATACCAGGCAACATCCTAGTAGATCTGTGAAGTACCCTCGCTATATCCTTCCTATAGAGCACACAATACTCTAATTGAAGTCTTTTTAAGCTTTTATATAGGCTCTTCATTATCTCTTTGCTTTTATATTCTATACCTCTTGTGATAAAACTTAGAATTCCATTAGGTTTTTTATGGCCTTATCAACCTGAGGTGCTGCCTTTAATGTCCTGTGAACCTATATCCCCAATATCCACATGCTCTTCCGCAGCACCGAGCCTACTTCCATTCAGAGTATAATTACTGCTGTTATTTTTTTTAACGAAAAAATTACTTCGCGCTTACTGACATTGAATTCCATCTGCCACTTTTTAGCACATTCCCCATCTAATCAATATCCATTGGTGGCTTCCTTTGGAATTCCTAATTCTTTCTAAATCACCAAGAAATCAAATAGGGAATGCTGAAGAAACTTCTTTACCCAGAGAGTGGTGAGAATGTGGAACTCACTACCACAGGGAATAGTTGAGGCGAATAGTATAGATGCATTTAAGGGAAGCTAGGTAAGCATATGAGGGAGAAGGGAATAGAGGGTTATGCTGACAGAGTTAGATGAGGAAGGATGGGAGGAGGCTCGAGTGGAGCATAAATGTCAACATGGACTGGTTGGGCTGAATGGCCTGTTTCTGTGCTGTATATTCTATGTAAAAGATTAACTATATTTTGGTATCATCTGCAATTTCTGACACAGTTCCCAGTAGGCCCACATCCAAATCATTGATATAAAAAGTGAGCAATTGCGGCCCCAGAACTGAACCCTGTAGGAAAGCTGTTCTGGACTTATGGACCATTTTATATGCAGATAGCACCCTCTGGTGGTAGTTATGTGTTAGCAGTGTTTGTGTGGGAGGAGAGGTCATTTGACCTTTCTACCTTTCTTCCTGTGTGAGAGGTCATTTGACCTTTCTACCTTTCTTCCTGTGTGAGAGGTCATTTGACCTTTCTACCTTTCTTCCTGTGTGACCCAGGAAGTAGAATCCCAGGAAGTGGAATTCCAGGAAGAACCTGGCTTGAGTAATGGAGAATTCCATGAGGGATTTGCAATCCAATGTAATCTGATCTTCTATGTTAGGCCAAGCGCAATATCTGTGAGTATCTTTGTTTGTTAGCATAATAGCAATGTTGTCAGAGTAGTATTTTGATAACACTATGTTTATAAAAGGTTAATATTTGATAGTTACAGAAGTTAGTCCAAATGTTAGTTAGTTGTACAATTAGTCTATTCTACTGTTGTAAATATGTTATATCTTATGTAGTATCGAATGTATAGTACTCAGTTTATGTACAAAACATACTTTGTCTTTGTTTACAGTTTCACAAATTTGTTCAAGTAAAGCTTCAAAACAGCAAATGGCTTCACGAGGAATTATTTTGAATAAGTGTTTAACTTGCTGGATAACTAGATAGGAGCACGTCTAGCGAGGCCAGTACAAAAGCACTGCCCAATTCCACCCACTCTGAAAAACTGCCCTTACCTTCTATTCTCTGTTTTCTCCCTTCTAACCAAAATTTAATCCAGTTCACTATTCCCCCAAACCCACCTGATTCCTTACCCCTTAATCTTGTCTAGTAATCTCATGCGTGGTACCTTGTTAAAGACTTTCCTAAAATCCATTTACACTATAACCACTGCATGTCCCCTATCTACCATGTCTGTTATCTCCTCAAAGAATTCCGAGGTTTGTCAAGCAGGATTGTGAAATACGTGCTGGCTACTTCTAACTATTTTCTCTTTAGCTAGATATGTCAATTTCATCCTCAATTAAAGACTATAAAATTTTCCCTACCACAAATCTTAGGCTAATAAAAACATAGAAAAATAGAAGCAGGAGTAGGCCATTCGGCCCTTCAAGCCTGCTCCGCCATTCAATATGATCATGGCTGATCCTCTATCTCAATACCATATTCCCGCTCTCTCCCCATACCCCTTGATGCCTTTTGTGTCTAGAAATCTATCTATCTCCTTTTTAAATATATTCAGTGACTTGGCCTCCACAGCCATCTGTGGTAGAGAATTCCACAGGTTCAGCACCCTCTGAATGAAGAAATTTCTCCTCATCTCAGTCCTAAATGTCCTACCCCATATCTTGAGACTGTGACCCCTCGTTCTAGACCCCCAGCCAGGGGAAACATCCTCCCTGTATCCAGTCTGTCTAGCCCTGTCAGAATTTTATACGTTTTAATGAGATCCCTTCTCATTCTTCTAAACTCTAGTGAATACAGGCCCAGTCGACCCAATCTCTCCTCATACAACAGTCCTGCCATCCCAGGAATCAGTCTGGTGAACCTTCGCTGTACTCCCTCTATGGCAATTATATCATTTCTTAGGTAAGGAGACCAAAACTGCACACAATACTCCAGGTGGCCTGTAATTACCTCGATTTTAACGGCAGTGCAGAAACGGTGCATGTGAGTCCCAATGTGAGAGTAATGTTGCGACCCAGCCGTTAAAATTTTCCTCATTTGGATGCTACTTGTCCTGATCAAAATGGCCGGAAGCAGCTGCCGGGCCATTAAAATCATGTCAGTGGGAGGCAGCCATCGGGGGCCAGAGGCAACAGTTCCGGCAGTCAGGTAAGTGGTGGGGTGGGCCCAGAGGTGATCGCAACTGGGGGGTTGGGGGGGGGGCGGGGCAAGGGAGGCCCAAGGTTTCCTTGTGGACCTTGGAAGAGCACTTCTGCTCCTCTTAGCCCACAAGGAAACTTTTTTAAAAATGTAAAAACTTATCTTCCTGGGTTGTTTATGGCCCTTTGTCCAGCACGCGGCAGGTTTTGCCTGGTGGAGAAGCCACCATTACTCCCCCACTCAGGCCTCAGATTAAAATCGCAGATTGGGTCTCATTGCCATCATCGGGGCCTGACATGCATATTTAAAGAGGGCCCCGTTGGCTTGGGGCAGGTGCTCTTGCCACCTGCAATTTAATATTGCAGTCGGTCAAGGAGTGGTTAAATGCCTCACACCATTTTAACCTCCACCACACCCACCGCAGGTCTGGCAAGGCCATAATTTCTAAAACCTCTGCAATTTCCTCCCTCATCTCCCCAGAATCCTAGGATGTATCTCATCAGGCCCTGGCATTTTGTCTTCATTTAGCTCAACTAGATTATCTAAAAATATAATTTTTATTCACCATAATGTCACTCATCTCGTTCTTAGCCACTTTATGATTCACCCATTCTCTGATATTCTTCTTTTTAGTAAAGACCTCTGGCACTTTTTGATTATCATCTGCAAATTGACAATTCTCTCCTCTCAGGGGTCCCATTTCATTTATAGTAGGTTCAATACAAGGTGCAACTTACAAGCAGAACAAAGAAGACAAAGAAAACATAGGTGGCGAAATAAATTGGACCCAAGATTCTGTTGGCATTGTCTATTTCATCAAAGTTGAAGTCACCAAGGATTATTCGAAACTGAGTGAAGCTGGAAAGAAATTAAAGCAGAGTTAGATGTAGAAAACCAAATAAAGATCCAGTGCTCCCAGTGGGGAGTGTGCTCACAGGGAATGAACCATGGCAGCATGCAGCCCATAATTTCCCAAGATGTGCTCCCTGTGAGTGCCACTCACTGCTGAAACATTCCTAAGATATTCTCTTCAATGAGATGTAGAAATAAGATATTTCTTTATTGCATAACAGTAATTAGCTGATTTCAGCATGCGGGTAAACTTCCAGCCTTTCTGAAATCAGAGTCTTGATCGAGAACTGAAAACTATAATGGTCCTGATAATACAAGATGTAATAATCAGCAACAGTCACTGTTTGAGTACAGTGCTTTAGTTTAACATAGAAGATAGGAGCAGGAGTAGGCCATTCGGCCCCTCGAGCCTGCTCCGCCATTCAATGAGATCATGACTGATTATCCAAATTCAGTACCCTGTCCCTGCCGTCTCCCCATATCCCTTGATCCCTTTAGCCTCAAGAAATATATCCAACTCTTTCTTGAATATATTTAATGAACTGGCCTCCACCGCCCTCTGTGGCAGAGAATTCCACAGGTTCACCACTCTCTGGGTGAAGAAATTCCTCCTCATTTCAGTCCTAAATGGCTTACCCCTTATCCTTAGACTATGACCCCTGGTTCTGGACTCCCCGGCCATCAGAAACATCCTTCCTGCATCTAGTCTGTCCAGATCTGACAGAATTTTATAGGTTTCGATGAGATCCCCTCTCAATCTTCTAAACTCCAGTGAGTATAAGCCCAATCGACACAATCTCTCCTCATACGTCATTCCTGCCATCTCAGGTATCAGCCTGGTGAATCTTCGCTGCACTCCCTCCATGGCAAGAACGTCCTTCCTCAGGTAAGGTGACCAAAACTGCACACAATACTCAAGGTGTGGTCTCACCAAGGCCCTGTACAACTGTAGCAAGACATCCTTGTTCCTGTACTCGAACCCTCTTGCTACGAAGGCCAACATACCATTTGCCTTCTTAACCGCCTGCTGCACCTGCATGCTTACCTTCAGCGACTGGTGCACAAGGATACCCAGGTCTCTTTGCACTTCCCCTTCTCCCAATCTATTGCCATTCAAATAATAATCTGCCTTCCTTTTTTTGCCACCAAAGTGGATAACCTCACATTTATCCACATTATAGTGCATTTGCTATGTTTCTGCCCAATCACCCAACCTGTCCAAATCGTACTGGAGTTTCATGACATCCTCCTCACAGCTTACCCTCCCACCCAGCTTTGTGTCGTCTGCAAATTTGGAGATATTACATACAATTCCCTCGTCCAGATCATTAATATATATTGTGAACAGCTGAGGTCCTAGGACCGATCCTTGCGGTACCCCACTAGTCACTGCCTGCCACTCGGAAAACGACCCGTTTATTCCAACTCTTTGCTTTCTGCCCACCAACCAGTTCTCTATCCAAGTCAATACCTTGCCCCCAATCCCATGTGCCTTAATTTTGCACGCTAATCTCTTGTGTGGGACATTATCGAAAGCCTTCTGAAAGTCCAAATACACCACATCCACTGGTTCTCCCTTATCTATTTTCCCAGTTACACCCTCAAAAAATTCCAGTAGATTAGTCAAGCATGATTTACCTTTTGTAAATCCATGTTGACTTTGTCCGATCCTAACGGCAGTTGAAGATTTGTTAATTTTATGCAATATGTGATGAATAAAGATTTTTGCTTTATAACAAAAGTCCGTATTACTGCATAAAATATTTTTTATATTACAGTAATTGGTTTCACAAGTAAACTCACCTGTTTAATAATGTCTGTCTACAGTGTAGGATGCAGAAAGATTTCAACCAACCACTGAATATCTACCTATAAAGCTTTTTGCAAGCCAAGCACTCCCTGTCACACATTGTGTGTAAACATTTTTAATAGATAAAATCTATGCCAAGTTTCATATAATGGAAAATTCCTATGTCAACAATATCTGCCTGCCACAATGTAATTGCAGGCCTCCTGAGAGCATGTGGCACTATTACACCACCCAGGTCTTGTCCCCACATATCAGTGAGGTAGATTTTCAATGTACTGCATGGGTGTAAAACTGGCAGTGAGGATTGTCTTCGTATTATAGAAACTGACCGATTTTTATTTCTATGGGCAGTTCTATAATGGGTAGCAAATCCACACATCAGTTTTACACTTGGGCATTAAGTTGAATACCTAACCCTATGGGGGAGAAATTCGGTATCGCCCCGTTTGTGGCTCTAGTATTGGCGGTATGCAAAGTTTAGCGCCAGGCGCAATTTATCGCCACCTCGAGCGATATTGGGTTGCAGCGCCCCTCAAGGTGATTGCGGCGCTAAATCAGGCGTTGCACGGTACTTTTAAGGCGGCGCTACTCAATTTCTCGGCGGCCAGGCGCAGCGCAGGTGCTGTCAATAATCGATTTCCCTGAGACACGCTGGCGCCGACCAGCTCTTAAAGGGGCGGGTCAATTAACATCAGCAGCCACACTCTGCGCCTTGTAGGCCTCAAAATCGGCAGTGACGGTGACCTACCTGTGGCGTTCAAAACTTCCAAGACATGGAGAGGGTCAGGCAGAGAGCGGAGTGCTTTAGCGATGGGGCATTGGATGCTCTGGTTGGCACAGTGGAGCATCGGCGAGCTGTGCTGTACCCCGAGAATGGCAGGAGGCCTCATCAGAGCGAATACCACAGAGCTTGGAGGGATGTTTCCCAAAGAGTCACCTCCAGCAGCGTGGTGCCCAGGACTCCTGTGCAATGCAGGAAGAAGTTTAACGACCTCACTCGGGTCATTAGGGTGAGTGCCTTTTTCACAATCATCTTCATCCCTCCATCTGCACCTGACTTTATGGCCAGAGGGTGCGCGAAGCCCGAATGGCCATCTGCCAGCCAGCACCCATGGCCCTTTCTGGAAACACACACGCACATTCAGCTCAGTGCATAATGTAAGGGCTATTCTACCATGGGGGGCATGTAATGTCAGCTCAGGGCAGCATGTTTCATCACTTCCCGTCCTTTCTCCTGCAGGCCAAGCTGGCCAGGAACCGTAGGGAGCAGCTTCATACCGGAGGAGGCCGACCTCACCTGCAGACCCTCACAGACCTCGAGGAGCGAGTCCACCAGATTGTTGGAAGCCGGCTGTGTGGTCCTGTCACTTCCGGAGCTGCCAACCCCGTTGTGCACAGCGATGGTAAGGTCATCACCTTTTAGAACTCTCTCCTTCCACTTGTTCCCTCCACCAGCATGCTTTTTCACTTTGGACCCAAGTCAGTGCATTGCAGCACTCATGCATCCCTTGCTGCCACCCTGTCCTTTTGCTAAAGCCACTCTTCAACCTCCCTGCTTTCAGATGCTGCATCACCAGCTCGGGAGCCGGGCCCTCAAGCTGCCACTGCCACTGACTCTGGAGGCGACGAGCAGGAGGAATCCGGACCATCCCTACCACCCTCAGGCAAGCCAGCCCATCTGCAGACTGGGGAGACTACTTCCCTGGAGGGGAGCGGGGGGGAATGCTCTGAGGAGGAGCCAACTCCAGGAACCAGTGGGCTGCAGCAACGCAAGGGGGGTAGGGAAGCTTGGGGGCTGTCTCCCCGGAGGGCGAGTCAGGCCGCGAGTGCTGCTGCACAGAGCGCAGAAGATGTGCGTGCCCTCGCAGAAATGAGTGCCCAGGCTGGGATGAGGCACACTGAGCTCATGGCTGCAGTGGCAAGGATGCCTGAATCCATCGAGACACTGGCAAGGAGTGTCCAAGACTTCGGCGCAGCACAGGCAAGGAGTGCGCAGGACTTCGGGACAGCACTGGAAAGGACTGTCCAGGGCTTACCGAAGCACTGGCACCTGCCACGCAACTGCTGAGTGCTGCGACGCAGTCACTCGCTGGTCTCATGCAGATGCAGATTGAGGCCACGCGACCACTGACTGCTGCCACCCTCGCTGGATCAGGCAGGATTCCCCGGGGCCCTTGCAGCACCACAGCAGGCCAGCAATCTGTGGACCATCTGATTGCTATGCATGCTGCGGTGCTGCCCCATCAGAGTGCCAGTGTGTCGGCCGACCAGGGAGCTGCTGTCCGCTCTCAGGATGACAGCATTCCTGATGCCACCACTGGCACGTCTCCACTGCAGCTGCCACCACCTGCAGGACAGACTGCTTCCACCCATGCACAGTTGGAGCAGTCAGCAGCCGGGCCCTCCAGGCCCAGAGGTCATCCAGGCCGTCCCTCAGGGGCATCTGCGCTTTCGGACAGTCAGCAGGCCTCCCGCAGCCTTGCTCCAGCCACTGGGGTCCCATTACGGAGGAGCTGCAGGGAGGAAAGGGGCCAATCTCGCAAGAGAAGCAGTTCACCATCAAGGGGGAAATAGTAGAAGGTGCTGCTGAAACGTCTTATTTGTAGAAATCAAGGCCGAGGATGCTGGTCTGAATGTTAGTTATGTTTTGGACAGTCTCCCATGTAAAGTCTGTAGGTATTATGGCGAATTAATACACAGACTACAAGAGTAACTTTAACAGGACTTTACTATTCGAAGGTCAGGGCGAATCTGCCCAATAAATCCTGACACAGCACTTATATACCGGTGTGGTCACCGTCGGTATTACAGTATACAGCAGCCAAGATAAAGTAGTGCCACACCTAAAATAGTTCTCTTAAAGGTGAACGGTTACATACAATAGTTCTCTTAAAGGTAGAACAGTTACATACACTACAATCCTCCCTTTTTAGCTTACAACATACTTATTCCCCATTAAACATAACATCATAACATATATCCAACTTCATGTTAAAACAGTTCACAGATGTAGTCTCTACGGAAACAGTTCACAGATTCAGTCTCTGCGGGAAACAGTTCATAGATTCAGTCTCTGCGGAAAACAGTTCACAGATTCAATCTCGGTGGATGCCCTTCCGTGCTTCTTGACTCGGTCCTGACAACACCTCAGTGGTGTAGCAGTTCCCTGTGGTGTAGTCGGTTCACGTTGCTGGAGTGACTCATCCAATAGTCCTTCACTGGACTTAACAGCTTGAACTTCCGTCCTTCTGAACCAGCATTGTTGGCTTGTAAAAACTTGAGTACCTTGGGAAGTTTTTCTACTTCCAAACTGATTTGGCTCCGTTCGAAGGGACCCCATGCATGATCTAGTAGTGATGATGATGGTCCAGATGATCATCATCTTCTGCTTCGTCTTTTCCTTTTCTGCTTCTTGGAGACTCTCTGGGCTCCACTGTCAGCTGCCAGCTGCATGCACAGTTCCTCCTTCTCGTCCTCCTTTTTCCGTAGTAGCGCCACCATCTCCCGATGTTCCTTAGACTTTTTGTGATTCTTCATGGTTTCTGCACTTTGGGAGTTTTCATCACAAGCTGGGCAGAACAGGTCATCGTAATATTCGATGTCGTCCAACAGGTCATGGTAATATTCGGTGTCATCCTGAGCTAGGCCAGCGAGAGGGTCTTCTATTTCCTCCATACCCAGCTGGACATTAGCCAGCTTTTGTTCCAAATCCAGACATTTTTCCTGAAGAGACTTCTTCAGGCGTTCAGCTTCATCCAGCTTTTTCTGGGCTTCCTGCCAGTCTTTTACTAATGACGTCATTTGTGATTTCAATACTTCAACTTCATTCGGAGCTTGGTTGATCGGACTATTCAATCCCTTTACTGCAGCAGCTGTTTCAACCTTCTGTTGTTCAACATTGACATGAGTCAGCGTACTTTTGGCATCCCAGGGTTGCTCTGCTGCCATCTTCTCAGTCTGTGTTGCAACCTCAGCTATTTCAATAACTTTTGGGAGCTCCAAACCCCTCTCCTTTGAAGATTTAAACTCCTGTTCAATTTGTTCCCATTTCAGAGTCTTGTCCTTCAGCATATGAAGGAGTTGGCTGACCGTTAACTCTTCTGACCTCATACGTTTTCCAGTAGCTGCAGGGCTGTTTATAACCTTGCCCTGGGGCTCCTTTGCTGTTTCTACTTCGCCATCATCCGCAGCCTCCGCCATTCGAATTTCCACACTTGAATCGTTCGGTGATGCTGCACCCAACTTCAGTAGGAGCTCGGAGTTCATGGCGACCAAATCAGTCTTTTCTGCCTGCAATCCGCTAACAAGCGCTTTCAGTTGCTGAACATCTTGCTCCACCAGCTTAGAGCACGCACCTTCAGAAACCGAATCAGCTTTGATTCGTTTGGCCTCCTTGCCCCGACGGTTTGTGTGCTCCTGCTCCTTTTTCTCCATCAGCTGTTTCTGTTGTCTTCCCAGGTTCTCCCACTCTGTGTCACAGAACTTTTTCATTGCTTTCATCTCTTGTTCGAAACGGCAACTCAATTGTTCTAATTGCTGTTGCAATTTGAAATGGAGTTGAGTTCGAGCCCGGTGTTCCTCAGAATTGTGCATATCTGTAAACTGGACAGACTCAGAATTCTCTGTCAAACTATGTTGTTGTTGTTCAGTGGAATTCTGTTCTGAAATGTTGTTCTCCTCTGAAGCATAAGCATTTATGCACTCCTTCGTTTTTCCAACCTTAGTCAGCAAGTCCATTTTAGACTTGTCTTTCGCACCTGGGCTGGTCTTATCGTCATCCGTTTCAGAGTCTGAGCTGATTGTCTTCACCGAGTTCTCACTCATTATTGCTTTTAAGTAGTGCCATTCCATGTTTATTTCCCAGATCCACTCCCATCCCAGAAGTGGTGGACCTCCCTCAGGTAGTACATATAAATACATTCCTTGGTGTTCTTTGCCCCTGTCTCTCACCTTGACTTTTATCTTTCCCATGGGGTATACTTTCTGCCCCGTGTATGTCTGCAATACGATCTTGGTATCTCTCAAGGGTATGTGTGAGAATAGCCGGTTGTAATCCCTTCAATTTATGACTGATAGGGCTGATCCTGTGTCCAATTCCATTTTCACTTGGACTCCGGCTATTTTTAGCATGACCCAGATAGTATGCAGGTCAGCTTCCTTACTCACATTGTGAATTCTCAGACTACCCAGTTCCTGAACGGTTGGGTCTGAATCCGAATTCTGTTCATCTGAACTCTTCTCAGCCACCTTGTGTACCTTATTGTACTTTTCCTGCGGTGACTTTTTGTTGTTGTTGTTGGTCTTCTTTCCTGACCGGCATACCTTAGCTATGTGACCAAGTTTGCCACATTTTCTACATTCCTGGTTTTTAAACCAGCATTGGTTCTGGTCGTGTGTTGTCTTCCCACAACGATAACATTTCGATGTACCCGAAGTAATTTGATCCACACTGAGTACCGCTGCCTTCAGCTGCATTTCCGCTGTGCCTCTCGCTGCGGCTTCGTGCGATGCTGCAATAAGGACAGCCTTATCAAGTGTGAGATCATTCTCTTCTAGCAGACGCTTTTGTGTTCCTTCCTTCGACAACCCGCACACGAACTTGTCTCTCAATGCCTCTGTCAGATTTTCCCCAAACTGGCAGTATTTCGCTAGTCTACGCAGTTCGACCAAGTATTCCGCGTTGCTTTCCTCTTTCCGTTGCGTTCTCGCATAGAATTTGAATCGTTCCGCCAACATCAGTGGTGTGGGGTTCAAATGATCCTTCAGGACAGCAACAATATTAGCGAAAGTCTGATCCGCCGGTTTAGCTGGTGATAGAAGATGCTTCAATAGCCCGTATGTCTTTGCCCCCATTGCGTTTAATAAGGTGAGAGCTTTATCATCATCTGCTATCTTATTGGCCTCACAATATATCTCGATACGTTCTACGTACGTGGCCCAATCTTCCACCTCGGAATCGAAGTTGTTGATGTTACCATGCTTAGGCATCTTCACTATCTCTCACTATCTTTCTGCGAAACAAACACAAAATTTTTCTTTAACTTTTTTTTTTCAAAATGGCGGTTTCCCGCGCTTGTCTTCTTCCCCCGCCCACTTTCAAAATGGTGGTTTCCCGCTTCTGTCGTCTTCCCCGCCTACTGGCGGCTTCCCGCGTTTCTTCCCCTGGCGGGAGGGGTAAGCTTTTCCCTCGGGCGACGACCGTTGGCTTTCGGGGTTCGCAGCCTGCGCGTCAGCTTCAGTGCGTTCCTTGTTCCCTTTTCTCGGCAGGGCAACCGGCGCTGGGTACAACCCGTTGACGGCGAACAGTTTCAGCCGCTGGGCTGGATCTCGCTCAGTCTCCCTCACTCGGGCTCTGTTGTTCCCTTTTCTCGGCAGGGCAACCGGCGCTGGGTACAACCCGTTGACGGCGAACAATTTCAGCCGCTGGCTGGATCTCGCTCAGTCTCCCTCGCTCCAGCTCTGTCTCTCCCGCTCGCTCGGGCTCTGTCTCTCCCTCAGCGGCTTCCAATCGCGCCTCCCAGCCCTCTCGCAGTCCAGTGCTTTCCTCCCCGGCTGCGACTGAGTTCTCCGTGATTTATTTATTTTTATATCTTCCCGCGCCTTAAGATCCCGGTCGCAGCGCTTCGTGGCCTCGGTCGCTGCCCGGTTTTTTTCACTCCAATCGCGCCTCCCAGCCCTCTCGCAGTCTGGTGCTTTCCTCCCCGGCTGCGGCTGAGTTCCCCGCGGTTTATTTATTTTTATATCTTCCCGCGCCTTACGATCCCGGTCGCAGCGCCTCGTGGCCTCGGTAGCTGCCCGGCCTTTTTCGCCGGTCGTGGTCTAGCTGTCTCACGATGCCGTTGCGTCTCCCAGCCCGCTTGTACCGCGGCTTCCGTGCTCCACGCTGCCCCAGTCTCAGCGCCTCTGGGCCCGACTTCTGTCCGGCTCCTTTCCCCCGACCGTGGTCGAGTTCACTGCCCTTATCCTCCGGTTATTTTTTTATTTTCCCTTTACTCACAGTCACCGTGGCCGACTTGCTTCTCGTGCTGATCGGCTCACTCACCACCATGGCAGAAGGGACAATCAGTGCCTGTTGCTGATGGAAGGCTTCGTGTCTGAATTCTTCCTTCTTCCTTGCTCTGCAGACTCGAGTTTTCTCTCAGCAGAACGACGAGGGCGGGTGCCTCTTCTCGACGCTCGTTAACTGCTTCGGAAGTATTGTTGCCGCAGGGTAAGATCGAACTCGTCGCCACTGTAAAGTCTGTTGGTATTATGGCGAATTAATACACAGACTACAAGAGTAACTTTAACAGGACTTTACTATTCGAAGGTCAGGGCGAATCTGCCCAATAAATCCTGACACAGCACTTATATACCGGTGTGGTCACCGTCGGTATTACAGTATACAGCAGCCAAGATAAAGTGGTGCCACACCTAAAATAGTTCTCTTAAAGGTGAACGGTTACATACAATAGTTCTCTTAAAGGTAGAACAGTTACATACACTACATCCCAGGTGTGCGAGTCAATTATGTGTCAATGTGTTAGTTTTGCTTTCTGTTGCCATTGCTTTGTCTTGTTGGAAGGAAGCACATTTCTTTATTTACAATGGCCATGTCTGCTATTTACATGCATTTTGCCCTTCACAGGCTTTGGGGTATCAGAACGGTTCCATTCCTGTTCTTGGAATGGCAGCAAGCATTCCGTGAGAGGGGCCTAGAAGCGACTTCTGATCAGCCCCTGACGGACGGCCCTTCCAGTTTGTGCCTCCCTCCCATCTTGGTCCTCCTCCTCCTCCTCCTCCTCCTCCTCTGTTGGTGCTTCAATGACTGGTGGCATTGGCTGGGTTCGTAGGATAGCGAGGTTATGCAGCATGCAACATATAACCACGAAGTGGGAGACTCGCTCAGGCGAGTACTGCAGGGCTCCTCCGGAATGGTCAAGACAGCGGAACCGCTGCTTCAGCACGCCGATTGTGTGCTCCACAATGTTCCACATCGCCTGATGGCTCGCATTGTAGCGTTCTTCAGCAGGGGTACTGGGCGAACGGAGCAGGGTCATCAGCCACGGGCACAGAGGATAGCCCTTGTCCCCGAGAAGCCAGCCTCCTGGGTGAGCCGGGGCCTCAAAAAGGTCTGCAACAGAAGCCTGGCGCAGGATGAAGGCGTCGTGGCTGCTGCCTGGGAACTGCGCATTCACTGCGAGGATCAGTTGTCAGTGGTCACAGACCAGCTGAACATTCAAGGAATGGAACCGCTTGCGGTTGCGGAACTCCTCCGGATTCAATACAGGCGCCCGTAAAGCCACGTGCGTGCAGTCAATGGCACCCTGCACCATGGGGAAGTCCGCTATTGCTGCGAAGCCCTCTGCGCGCTCCCGCTGCTTGTCCGGGGTCATTGGGAAGGGGAAGTACTGCTGCCTCCTTCTAAACAGGGCATCAGTCACTTGACGGATGCAGCAATGCACCGCAAACTGCGAGATGTTGGCTATGTCCCCAGTTGCGGCCTGAAAGGAGCCGCTTGCATAGAAGTTTAGGGCAACAGTCATCTTCACTGCCACCGACAGAGATGTCCTGCGCCTTATCTGAGGCTGCAGATCTGGCTGAAGCAGGTGGTACAGCTCAGTCACCACCTCCTTTCTAAAGCGCAGCCTTCTGATACCCTGCTCCTCCGACATGTTCATGTAGGAAAACTGCTGTCGGAAAACCCTGGCAGCGTAAGGTCTGGTGTGGCGACGTCTGTTGGCCCTCTTCCATCTGGCCATGCCTGCCCCTCTCTCCCTGCATCTCTGTGCCCTTTCCAGATGATTCAGCAGCAGGACGTTCCCCTCCAAAGCAGCTCCCATAATAAGTGCGCACAGAAAGTTTCCCCGTTTGAAATGCTCACCAACAGCAAGGTGATGGTCAGAAGGCTGAAGTTCTCCTGCCAGCGCTGGCTCAGTGGTGAAATGGCTCTCAGTGTGCAGCTCAGCAACTCTCTGTAACTCTCGAAGAAGTTGTGCTCCAAAAATGGCTGCCACTTTTATACCACAGCAGTCTCCTTTAAAGAATGCCTCCCCAGCCTGACAGCGACTGGGGAACGTTCCAGGTAAGCTGTCCTTATTAGCGCCAGGCGGAACGGAGGGGGGCACCACTGAATTTCCGGCCCGGGGCACCCAAAAGGTGTTGCACACTGAAATGATGTTATGATCTGCCTGCGCCCGTGAGCGGGCGCTAAGACTTAGCGCTGGTGCTAAATGTCCGCTCAATATGGGAAGAGGCGCAGGGTTCGCTGCGCCCGGGCACTAGTTGGTTAGCGCCCCACTTCTCGGCCTCTTTAGGCGCTAATGGGTGGCTCAACCAACCAAATTTCTCCCCCTATATATTTTGTTTAAATTGGTTCTAGCGTTTTCTATTTTTAAATATTCCTTTGGCAGTACTGTTCATTTTTGCTCCCAAAGCTACTTATTCTGCAATATTTTTGGCCATGGACTACCCCAGTCATTCCCAGGCCTCCTGCTGTTGTGGCCTGCCCTGTGCTTTTCTTCTGCATCCTGGACTTGAGCGCCCCACCCTGCCTCCTTGGCTTATCTCCTCAGTTTCTGGTCAGCCCTGCTCTGGGGCCAACTCTTCTTCCTTGGCTGCACTTCAGTTGTGCTGAAGCTGCACATGCTCCAGAGTTGATTGCATGCTTGTACACTCATCCAACAAAACATTGCAGATGCGGTTATTGGAAACCTCCAACTGAACCATCATCTGCAGTACATTCTAGGAACTTAACTTCGTTGTAAGTATATGTGTTTGATGCTCTACAAGCATCATCCTTCTTTTAATGCTGGACCGCTGACCAAAGCTACTCAGCCATGGTAACCAGGCTGGCAATGAGTGTCTGCTAATTTTCCACCTGCAATTCCTCCTGGTCACTTGTACTTTATGCATGACCATGTGAAATTTCCTCTGTTCACTAACTAAGCCTCTGGGTGTCTCAGATAATGCTTGCAGAGATGAGGTGCAAATACGGGTTTGGTGTGCAGAGGCTGAGTGTGGCCAATGCAGAGAGACCAAGGCCATGTTGCTCCTCTTCCTCTTCATGTTGCTACGGAACACCTAGGCAGGCAGAAAAAGCCAAGTGTTTAGCAGAAGTTGAGCTGTACAATGTCTATTTCACTTTCAGATCAAGTTATGAGCTTAAGCATTCACATTGTATTGTGATGACAGATTGAATTTGAGCAGCAGGAATGGGAGGCAAGATATGAGGAGTTTCCTGGCCAACCTGCAACTGTCACCTCCCCATCTACTTCCTCGTCTTCCACTGTTTTCCCTGTAAGCCTGCCCAAGAGTTCCAAGGCTTCCTCCTTATAAGAGAGGCAGTGTGTTACATTGTTATAGTATCACATCGTTAAATGGAAATACTTTGGTATGGAACTACTTTGGTATGGTGTAGTTATATTGCTATGTGGCACACTGTGCACGGGCAGTGCACAGTGCAGTGTCGGACATCTTGTATCACTCCGCACCATGCGGCAGCACTGTAACAAAAGCAAGAATACAGCTTAGTAAAAGCATGAACTAAAATGAACTAAAAGTGTCTGTAATATATATAGTATAAGAACACAAGGAGACACAACATGGTGGCAGTGGTATAAGTGAGTACAAATTCTGCTATACGAATGACGAATAAGACAAAAAGTGATTTTATGAGCTGATTGTGAGTGCCGGTGTCTGCGGTGATTGAAAGTGAATCGTACGGGAAACTAAAATGACGGCTGCCGCTGCACTGACTGTGCAAATGCAACCCCTCATGAACTGGGAAGCCGACGATATAGTAGAAGCATTCCACAAGTTCAAACAGAAATGTGAGCTTACATTCAAAAGCTTCCTGAAGGGTACTACCAACGAGGAAAAGGTTAGTTACATTCTGTTGTGGACAGGAGAAAAAGGCCTAGATTTGTATAATAGCTGGAGTTTGACTGAAGAGGAAAAGGAAAACCCAGCGACAATTTTTGATCAATTCAGCAACCATCTAGAGCCTAAATCCAATCACCATATACACAGATACAAATTCCAGAGTCTAAGACAGGAACCCGGTGAAACAGCTGACAATTTCCTGACAAGGCTGAGAAATGAAGCCAGAAAGTGTAAATTTAAGGAAATGGAGGAAAGGCTTGTGGACCAGATAATATGGGGGTCAGTGTAGGTAGAGGTACAGAGCCCTGATAGGAAAAGAAAAACTTGGAATAACAGAGGGTATAGATACTGCGAGAGCTCATGAAGCCATGAAGCAGCAAATGAAAATGCTGATTTCTCAAACGGCTGACATGCGGACGGCTTCTGAGATGGACAACAGAATGGATGCAGTGAGAGAAAAGTACAACACACAAAGGCATGCACATGACAACGGGGGAAACGTGCAGAAATTGTGGAAGACTGCACGATTACACAGACAAGAGGAAATGTCCAGCATATGGGACAAGCTGCAATGCATGTGGCAAACTAAACCACTGGAAAAAGAGGTGTAAAACGAAGAAAGGAGGAACATACATCAAAAACAAAGGCGGACAGCAGAACCAGAGAAAGAAACACAATATCCATGCCATGGATGAGCAGGATGATGATGATGATCACGACAATGCACTAAACATCGAAACCATAAAGATAAAGCTTCACGAGATGTCCAGAGCGGAAAATACACCGAGGAGAGAATTGCACACCATCATCCAAATCAATAAAAAGGTCACAGGTCGGCCCACAACCATCAACTTAAAGTTGAAGCTGGACACAGGGGCTCAGAGTAACATTCTCCCATTGAGACTGTACCAGCAGATCTTTCCCAAAAACCTGAGAGAAGATGGCTACACGAAAAGCGGTTGTTTAAAGGCAAGTAATGTCACGCTGACAGCATACAGGGGGAGTGAGATTAAACAACTCGGAGTAACCTTTATCAAAGGAACACATAAAAGACAGAACATCAACTGCATGTTCTATGTCACCGACACTGAGGGGCCAGCGATCCTGGGATTAAACAGCTGTGAGAAGTTGAGATTGATGTCAGTGCATCACGAGCTGATGGAAACATCCCTGAAGATAGACAGCAACACCCCACTGGAGAACCGCCCACAAATCAAGAGTAAAAAAGACTTGATAGACATGTATCCGGAATGTTTCGATGATACAGTGGGATGTTTCGGAGATTTCCAATACCACATCACCATCGACCCAGAGGTAAAGCCCATTATCCATGCTCCACGAAAAGTACCCATCGAGCTGAAGACAAAGCTTGAAAGAGAGCTAAAGGAGATGGAAGAAAAGGGAGTGATCGTAAAGGTCACTGAACCCACAGACTGGGTAAACTCAATTGTGGTACGAGAAAAGCCAAACGGGCATCTCAGAATATGTTTGGACCCCAAAGATCTAAACCAGGCGATAAAGAGGGACCACTATCCCACCCCAACGCTAGAGGAGATTACGCCATCACTGGCAAGAGCCAAGGTTTTCTCAAAACTAGATGCCAGAAATGGATATTGGAACGTGAAGTTGGATGAGGAACCAACAACACTGACAACATTCAACACACCATTTGGGCGTTACAAGTTCCTGAGGCTACCATTCGGGTTAAAGGTCAGTCAAGATATCTATCAACAGAAAGTAGACGAGACATACAGAGGCTGTGAAGGAGCTATAGGAATAGCTGATGATATTCAGATCTATGGAGCAGATGAAAGAGACCATGACATGCACCTACATGAGGCCATGGAGTGTACCAGGATGGCTGGCATCAAGTTAAATGCAGATAAGTGCATAGTTAAAGTCAAGGAATGCCAATTCTTCGGTATGATTTATACACCAGAGGGAGTCAGCAAAGTCCAGAGAAGATTGCGGCGATTGCTGAAATGAAACCACCCAAAGATTACAAAGAGCTGAGGAGTTACCTCGGCTTGGTCCAATACATGAGTTCTTTCATCCCACACATGTCGGAACATACAACAAATCTGAGAGCTATTGAAAGAAGACACCGAATACCAATGGTCTGAATCACATGAAAGGAATTTCAAACAACTTCAAGAACTATTGTGCAAGGAAACAAGTCTGTCACATTATGACAGAAGAAGACCAGTCACTCTGCAAGTAGACGCTTCTACCAGAGGACTAGGGGCAGCTCTGGTGCAGGAAGGAAAGCCGATAGCTTTCGCATCAAAGGCCTTGACGTCAGCCGAGATGAGATATGCCAACATAGAAAGAGAACTATTAGCAGTAGTGTACGGATGCGAGAAATTCCATACATACCTATATGGCAGGCGATTTACAATAGAGAGTGACCATCGTCCACTAGAACAGATCTATAAGAAGAATCTGTGCAAAGCGCCTACAAGACTGCAAAGACTACTTCTAAGGATCCAAAGCTATGACTTCACGCTTAAATATAAACCAGGAAAGGAAATGGTGCTAGCAGATGTGCTGTCTCAATTGTCACCATATGAGAAACACGAGGTTGAGGGCCTAACAGTAAAAATCCACCACCTAGTGAGTGTTACCCCTACAAAGCTCAGTCAAATCAGAGATGAGACTAGCAAAGATGAGGAATTGCAACTACTCACACAACAAGTAATACAGGGGTGGCCGGAGAGAATCCAACAGGTACAGGCGACAATTCCTCAATACTGGATGATTAAAGACGATATTGCAGTAGAAGACAGTATTCTCCTTGCTGGATCGAGGATCATCATGCCAAGGACGATGCAGACACAACTTCTCCATCTCATACATGAAGGCCACATGGGAATGGAGAAATGGAAGCTGAGAGCCAGATCAGCTGTATACTGGATAGGCATGCACAAAAATATCAAACAGATGGTCTCTGCATGTGGTATATGCCAGAAATACAGAAATGCACAACAGAAAGAGGAGATGATACCTAGGGAAATACCGTCAAGACCATGGCTCACTGTTGGGGCAGATCTCTTCATGTGCAATCAAGAATGGTATCTCATAGTGGCAGATTACTATTCCAAGTTTCCTTTTGTGAGAAGGATGAAAGACTTGAGAGCCACAACTACCACCAGGATTGCAAAGAGCTTGTTTGCTGAACAAGGAATCCCGGAAAAGGTAATCTGTGACAATGGAACCCAGTTCACATCGAGTGAATTCAGAGCTCTGGCAGAAAAGTATGGGTTCAAAATAGTAACCTCATCCCCACATTTCCCAAGGGGACACGGGTTCATCGAAAGACAGATCCAGGCTGTCAAGAGAACTCTCATCAAAAGTAGTGAGATGGGGGAAGACCAAGACCTTGCCCTCCTATCACTCAGATCAACACCACTGAAAGCAGACATGAAATCACCTGCGGAATTGCTGAATGGGAGGAAGTTTAAGACTACACTACCAGCAAAAATACATCCTCCCCAGGACCAGGAGGACTTCAGACAAAAGCTGGCAGAAACACAAATCATAGGAAGCAAACATTACGATAAACATGCAAAGATGCTACCAGAATTGCTGAATGGACAATCAGTGCATGTGCAAGACCCGGTGTTGAAAACCTGGAATCCAGCCAAGGTCATTGGAAAAGCTGATACTCCAAGATCCTACTTCATAGAGACTGAATCTGGTAACCAATACAGACGGAACAGACTCCACATCAGACCTTCACCTGAACTGGATAAGCAGCAGACAACATCAGCAACATTGACAACACCAGCTACCATAAGCAGTACAACACCAGAAACAAGCGCTACAAAATCAAATAACCACAAGCATGCACACTCCAACTCCAAAGGCGACAGCAACAACAACAACGAGAGCGGAACACACCAAAACACCGCAGAGAGGAATGGTCACCACCAAATCCACAAGATGGAGGGACAACATCCAACCACCTGAGCGATATCGCGAATAAAAAAAAACTCACGATTCTTTGTAGTTGATAATAATAGTTTAGATATAATATTTGTTAATTTAAAATGTTAAATTTCATGTTTTAGTTTTTTTGAGAAAGCGGGATGTTATATTGTTATAGTATCATATTGTTAAATGGAACTACTTTGGTATGGAACTACTTTGGTATGGTGTCGTTATATTGCTATGTGGCACACTGTGCACGGGCAGTGCACAGTGCAGCGTCGGACATCTTGTATCACTCTGCACCGTGCGGCAGCACTGTAACAAAAGCAAGAATACAGCTTAGTAAAAGCACGAACTAAAATGAACTAAAAGTGTCTGTAATATATATAGTATATAAGAACACAAGGAGACACAACACAGTGCTTTGGGGATTCTTCACCAGTGGCCATTTTCTCCTTCAAGAAGAAAGTTGAGAGTGTGAAAGCCCTTATCTTGCTATCAAATGGAATGCAACCCGGTTGTAAATTAACCATTCCTTATTTGGGGCAATAATAGGACAGGAAATGAGCAAATACATATCCACAAGTCTTTTACTGCTTCCTTACATGTTAAGTTGAGAATGAAGGAATATATGCAGGGAAGGAAGGAGGTGTAAAGGGTCTTATGGTCCCTCATGGATAGCAAGGTGGCTGGAAATGTGAAACATGCTTATAACATTGCAGGTTCACATTGTTACTGCCTCCACTTACCTTGGCTGATTTGGTGAGCTCATTGAACTTCTTCTGGGACTAAGTAGTTGCAATGGGGCTTGCTTGTCGTGGTACTCTCACCGCCCAACCCACCTTCTTTCATTGAGGCTGGATCATGCCCACTTCCCTCTGTGCCAGAAAGCTGTGTCCTTCTTCACTGGATTTCAACTAATAACGCATCAACATGTCTAAAAATTCAGATATTGTAGAAAGCCAAACTGTGGCTGACAAAAATGACCTTTACGTTAATGCAGCCACTTAAATGCAGTAGCAGTGCCAGAGATAAGGGGTGGCTTCCCAAAAGAGGGTGAAATAGCACTGGAAGCCTGCTCAAAATATTAAAATAAGGTTGATCTAGGAAAATAGGATGGGGTTATGGTGGGTTATACTGTCAGGTGAATGTGCAATCTCAGAGCATATCCGGTGGTGATCCTGGCACAGAAGAATATCTAACCCCTCATCTCCCCACAAAACTCAGCCAGAAATTAGCAAAGTAAACTTACCTAGTAATCAATCTATTTTCCTCTGCCGCACTGCCAATATTTAAAAAACAGCATGTCCTGCCTCCAGCCCAGCACAGCCTGGCCCGGCTCAGTCCCATTATCTTTTGCCAAAATTTTAAAAACTTTAACATAGTATCCCAGAATTTTTAAAATATAAAACCCTCCAACAACAACTTGCATTTATATAGCTCATTTAATATAGAAAAACATTCCAAGAGATATTAGGGCCTAGAAATTCAGTTGGTTGCGCCAGCAGTTAGCGCCTTAAGAGAAGTGAATTTCGGGCGCTATGCGTGTAGCGCCCGGGCGCAGCACAGTTTGCGCCTCGCCCCAAATTAAGTGGACCATTAGCGCCGGCGTAAAGTTTAGCGCCCGCCCGGCTGCGCGCGCAGAAAATGACGTCACATCCTCGTGCAACGCCCTTTGCGCGCCCCGATTCCAAACTTCAGTCGGACCGCCCCATTGTGCGGCTGGCGGCCAGAGCGTTTGTAAAATGGAACGCAACACAGCCGACGCGGGCCCCGGGGAGTGCAAATTAAAGGGCACGTACCCTGCAGTATAAAGGGCAGCCATTTTGCAGCAAACACTCTTGTGCAACGGATTTCTGGACACACAACAAGGAGGAGAGCTAACTGGTTTCGTGCAGCAATAGCTCAGGTATTTTTGGACTCAGGCCAAAGCGCTGCAAGTGCCCTGTTGGAAATTTGACTGTTTGCCAGCATTTGATGGGGGCTGCATGGGGTGCCAATGCGGAGTTTCAGCGCCATGTGCGTAGGGCTCGCAGACGCGGGGTCAGAGGGGCAGCCCTGGCTAGAGGCAGAGGGGGCAACAGGCGTCGGCAACATAGGCCTTACCCAGTCAGGGTATACCGCCAGCAGCGCTCCTACCTCACCATGAGTGGCGCGCGATGTGTAAGAAGGCTGAGATTCCGAAAGGAGGTGGTTGCAGAGATCTGCCACCTGCTTCGCAGAGATCTGCGTCCAAAGCTCAGGTGCAGGACGTCTCTGTCGGTGGAAGTGAAGGTGACGGTGGCATTGAACTTCTATGCCACCGGCTCCTTCCAATCCGCTGTTGGGGACATAGCGAACATATCCCAGTTCGGCGTGCATCGCTGCATCCGCCAGGTGACTGATGCCCTTTTCAGAAGGAGACGCCAATTCATCTCCTTCCCCATGGCCCTGGAGAGCCAGCATCAGCGTGCAGTGGGATTTGCTAGACTCGCGGCCTTCCCCTTGGTGCAGGGCGCCATTGACTGTACGCATGTGGCTTTGCGGGCACCTCTGGAGCATGGCGAGCAGTATCGCAACCGGAAGGGCTACCATTCTCTCAATGTGCAGCTGGTGTGTGACCACAAGCAGCGCATCCTGGCTGTCAATGCCTGCTTTCCAGGCAGCTGCCACGATGCCTTTATCCTGCGGCAGAGTATTGTGCATGACATGTTCGAGGCACAGCCTCCCCCAAGAGGATGGCTACTCGGGGACAAAGGCTATCCTTTGTGTACCTGGCTCATGACCCCGCTCCGCGCGCCCAGGACCGCTGCTGAAGAGGCATACAACGAGAGCCATCAAAGGAGCAGAAACATCATCGAGCAAACTATTGGGGTCCTCAAGCAGCGGTTCCGCTGCCTTGATCGTTCCGGCGGATCTCTGCAGTATTCGCCGCAACGGGTCTCCCAATTTGTCGTAGTTTGCTGCATGCTACACAACCTGGCTCTCTGCAAGATTCAGGCACTGCCACCTGATGTTGGACCACCACCTCAGGAGGAGGAGCAGGAGAAGCAGGAGGAGGAGGAGGAGGAGTATGTTCCCAGGAGGGAGCGACAAGGTCCAAGGGCCGTCCGTCGCCAGCTTATTGAACGTAACTTCTAAGCCCCCTGTCAGGGAATGCCTTGTGGCCATGAAGCAAGATGAATGCAGCCGCTCCGCAAGCCCTCAGCCGGCGAAGGCAACAAAGACTAACAAGAACAACCATGGACACTGTCTGAATAAAGATAAATTTATATTTGACAAAAATGAAACCCCTTCCCACATGAATCCCAAAAACAATCAACGGCCCCCACAAAAAGTGCAACAAACGACTCACTCCCACAACCTGGGGAGGAGTAACTCCACATTTGAACAAACCAGGCCTCAACCTCGGCCTTAACGCAAAAAACATACCCATAAACAAAACAACCATGGGCAAAATAAAGATGTCCACCGCCATATAAAATGAAAGCTGGCCACACCCTCTACTTAGTGGCCCGTGAGGGCGAGACCTTGTCCAGCCTTTTGGCGCCCCTGCCCGGCCTGCTGCTCCTCCGCAAGCTCTGCCCAGTGGCTGCTGCGAGGCTGGGGGAAGGCGCCTGAGGGTCAGATGTCCTTCCGCCAGATGGCCTTGGGGGGCGGCCTACACGGGCTTTGGGCCTCGAGGGGCCGGCTGTTGATTGGCGCACATGTGCATGGCCACCATCAGCTCCAGCCGCTTGCCGTTGACGCTCCACTGGGGGAGTGGCGGCGACGGATGGCGCAATGTGGGCAAGCTGGCGTATTGGAGGCGCTGGCTGGTGATGTCGCACGCTGGCACTCGCCCGGGCACGCACTGCACGATCCGCACCAATCAGCCGAAGGGCGGATCGCTGTGCTGCTACAGCGCGGCGGGTGTCCTGGCGATGCCTGGCTGAGGCAGTGCATGTGGCAGCAGTGAGTGCCCCTGTTGCCCTGGTCTGCGCCCGCATCACATCCGCCACTGACTTGACGGCATCAGCCAGCGACTCCATCGCCGGAGGCATCCGTTCCACTACCTCCATCATCATCCGGCCACTCTCGGCATTTGATGCCCCAAACTCCCGCACACTGGTCGCCAGCGACTCGATGGCCTCAGGCATCCGTCCCACCACCTGCATGAGCTCTGTGTGGCGGCGGTCCGAATCCTCGGCCATTTGGTCCAGCTGGCGCACCTCCTCCGAGGTGAAGGTGGCCGGACTGGAGGCGGGACTCTCCCGCTGGGGAGCAGGGGTCCGAGCTAGGCAACCCTTGGCACGTTGCTGGCGCCGAATGTCCGCAGCAACTGCACTCCCCTCCGATCCTTCCCCCCTCTGGGGGGAAGGCCGCGGCCCACCCGCAGCCCTCCTGGGTGGCTGGACGCCACTGGTCCCAGCAGCTGCACCCCCCTCCGAAAGTTGCTCCAGGCTCTCGTCCAGGGAAGACGTGTCCAACACTTCGCCCTCTGCTGCGGGACCTGAGTCCTCCCTTGATGGTCCGAGTTGCTCTTCCTCCTCCTCCTCCTCCTCCTCCTCCTGTTCGGAGGGGCTGTCACTGGCAGCTTCAGGGAGCTCTTCGTCACCAGCTGAAAGCAGGAAGGCACAAGAGTAGCTTCAGAGTGAGGAGAGGGCGTCAGCGAGGGAGTCATGACTGGTGGCATTCAGCGCATTGGTGGCACAGTGGCAAAGGAGGTAGCTTGGATGCGCAAGTGTGACGAGAGAGGGCCAAAAGGCGAGGTCCTTACCATTGCCGGGCAGCGGAGGGTCAGCTTCTCCGCACGCTCTGGGCACAATCACGCGGCCTCCCATGAGGCCACTCACGCGCTCCTCCAGGAGAGTGAGCTTCTGGAACTTGGCGCGGCCTCCCCCGGTGATGTCGCGGCGCTTGCGATTATTCGCAAGTTTAGCCTGCAAGAGAAAGGACGGGCTCTAAGTACGGTGTGTAGCCGTGACGTAGTGTGCACTGCCTCCCATGGTGGAATAGCTTGGCCAGAGTGTAGCCCTGATCTAGTGTGCACTGCCTCTCATGGTGGAATAGCTTGGCCAGTGTGTAAAGTGCAGAATGTGCAATTGATGCTCATGACTGTCCCAAAGCTGCTGGCTGAGGGCTGCCCATTAGGCCTTTCAGGTCCCTTTGCCCATCATGTCAGGTGTACATGCAAGAATGAGGAGGAGAGTGGAAAGGGTACTCACCCTGACAATCCTGGTCAGGTCATTGTATTTCTTCCGACATTGCACCTTGTCCCTGGGGGCATCGCCGTAGGACGACACCCTGGTGGCGATCTCCCTCCAGGCTTTGGTGTAGACGCGGTGGGTGGGATTCCTGCCATTGTCTGGGAACAAGATCCTGCGCCTCTTCTCCAATGCTGTCAGCATGATATCCAGATCACGCTCTGAGAAGCGCAGGGCACGCTCACGGGCCTTATCATGCATTGCCATGGCTCCTTGGCCTCAGCAGCAGTGTTGAGGCCTAGTTTGAAAGCTGCAGTGTGCAGGGCGTGGCAGCAGACCAAATCGTCCCTTCCCCCTTTAAGAGCTGGCCGGCGCCACGGGGTCTGCTGTCAATCAAAAAATGACCGCACCCGCGCTGCGCCCCGCCTCGGCGCTATCCCTCTAGACCGCCGGCTTAGCGCCTAAAGATAGTCATGTAACGCCTCTTTTAGCGCTCCAACAACCTCTTAGGGCGAAGCAACTGAATTTCGGCGAAGGGGGCGCAACTTTGGGGCGGGCGCTAAAGTCGGGCGGGCGCTAACGTTAGCGCCCCAAAACTGGCTATACTGAATTTCTAGGCCTAGGAGTGGTAACCAAAAGCTTAGTCAAAGAGGTGGGTTTTAAAGAGGGCCTTAAAGGAAAAGACAGGGCTTTATGGAGGGAATTCCAGATCATGCGGCCTCAATGGTTGAAGACACAGCTGCCAATAGTGGGGCAAAGATAGAGGGTGGGGATGCACAAGAGGCCAAAGTCAGAGGAACAGAGAGGGTGAAACTTGTCTTGGGCAGCAGCGAAATGGGCAATAATGAATCGCAGACCGCTTTACACTCCACCAAAAGAATATCAGGCGGAGTGTTAAACAGGCTGCTGATTTGCTATCACCCGTTTTGTGCTATTGCTCAAGAAGAATTTCACCTCCAGCGTTTTAGGGGGGAGGAGGTAGGTTGATGCGCTGGAGAAAGAAACAGAGCTAGGGAGATACAGTAAAGGAGCGGGTAGAGAAATGGGATAGGGAGATACTTAAACTATTGGCAGCGCTCAAAGTAGAAAAGTCACCCAGTCCAGGTGGGCTGCATCCTAGATTACTGAAGGAAGTAGGGGTGGAAGTAACGGAGGCTTTCACTACAATCCTTAGATATGGGAGTGGTGCCAGAGGACTGAAGAGTTATTTAAAGTTGGTGAGGTGACAGGGAGTGGTGCTGCAAGTGGAGAAGGCCTTGCTTCTGATTTCAAGGGTTCTGGTCAGACTGCTTGCTCCCAGTCATGGGTGCTGTAGTCGCCATTCCCCTTGGCCTGCAGCATGACAGGGAGATGGAGCGGAGGCAGCAAAGACGACAAGCTGCTCACAGAGGGAGGAGGAGGAGGAGGAGGGGGAGAACGGCTCTCAGCAGGAAGCCTTACTCACCTAGGGTCTGCCGAGAGCAATTCTCTTACCTCAGCCTGAGCCAGGAGCAGTGTGTGAGGTGTCTGCGCTTTACGAAGGAAGTGCTCACAGAACTCTGTCACCTTTTGCAACCAGATCTGCAGCTTCACATCAGGGCAAGGACAGCGCTGCCAGTGGCTGTGAATGTGACTGTGGTCCTGAATGTCTTCATGTCGAGATCCTTTCAGGCTGGAGCAGGCTGGAACATCTGTACCATCTCCCAGTTCGCCATCCACTGCTGCATACGAGAGATGACAGAAGCTCTTTATACCAGGAGAGGGGGTTCATTGTCTTCTTGAAGCAGGCGGAGTGTGCACGTGGCATTGCCAGGATAGCTGATTTCCCCATGGTGCAAGGCGCCATCGACTGCATGTGGCTTTGCGGGCACCGCATCTAAATGCTGAGATGTACCGCAACTGCAAAGGTTATCACTACTGAATATGCAGTTGGTGTGCAACCATGCTTAGCACATCATGATGGTGAATGCCCGGCATCCTGGTAGCAGTCATGATGCTTTTATTCTCCGCCAGTCCGCTGTTCCTGTAGTCTTTGAGCCACCACGACAAACCAGAGGGTGGCGACTGGGCGACAACGGCTATCCGCTGCCCACCTGGCTCATGACTCTGCTGCGTGGGTTGCATGCATATAACGAAAGCCATGCTGCCACACGGAATCTGATACAGCAGACCATTGGCATCCTTAAACAACACTTCCACTGCCTGGACCGCTCTGGAGGAGCTCTGTAGTATTTACCAGAGCGTGTCTCAAGATTCGTCGTAGCCTGCTGCATGCTCCACAACCTTACCATCAAGAGGGCCCAGTCCTCGGCACCAGGCATACAGCGACCAGCTGAGGAGGAGGAGGAGGACGAAGAGGACGAGGAAAAGGAGGAAGCGGAAGAGAAGGAGGAAGCAGAAGCGAGGCGGCAACCCAGACAGCCTCTTTCTGCCCGGGCTGTCCGTGATCGACTTATCCAACTGTGGTACCAGTGAACACAACTCCAATTCCCCATTCAATAATAGTCCCACACCTTACCTTCCCTCTGCTACTGACCATCACAGCGTCTTCTTGGCCACAATGCTCAAATAAAAGCCACCATAAAACAAACATTCAATCTGACTTTATACATCAATCCATCCAATATTACACAACAAAGTCAACTAATCACCCTTGTGCATTGCCTTAATGCCTGTCTTCCCTGTGCCACTGCCTGTCCTAATGCTTCTAAGAAGTGCTACCCCAGTGGCTGCAGCATGGCTGGTGGAAGGCTGCTGACTTTCAGTGGGGGAGACTACAGATGGCCTTGTAGGATGACCTCGAGCAGCTTTGAGCCTAGAAGGCCCGATTTTAGACTGCACTACCTCGGCATGGGCAGCAGCAGTCTGGGCTGGCTGCCTGACAGGCAACAGCAAGGGCATTGGCGGAGTGGCAATGGTGGATGATCGAATGCTGTCATCCTGAGAGAAGACAGTAGGTTCGTGCTCCATGAAGCCACTTCCACTCCCCTGGGTCGGCACCTCAGCATTCTTAGTAATCTGTTGGAGGACAGATTGCTGGACTGCTGTGACACCCTGCAAGCCCCTTTCCACACTGGTAAACGCAGCCACGTCTGCCCTGAGGAACTCCTGCAGCGATGTCCTGGGGCTGAGATGATTGACCTCTAACAACCACAACCATCTTCCTTTGTGCTAGGTATGACTCCAACCAGTGGAGATTTTTGCCCCTGATTCCCATTGACTTCAATTTTACTAGGGCTCCTTGATGCCACACTCGGTCAAATGCTGCCTTGATGTCAAGGGCAGTCACTCTCACCTCACCTCTGGAATTCAGCTCTTTTGTCCATGTTTGGACCAAGGCTGTAATGAGGTCTGGAGCCAAGTGGTCAAGGCAGAACCCAAACTGAGCATCGGTGAGCAGGTTATAGGTGAGTAAGTGCCAATTAATAGCACTGTCGACGACACCTTCTTTCACTTTGCTGATGATCGAGAGTAGACTGATCGGGCGGTAATTGGCCGGATTGGATTTATCCTGCTTTTTGTGGACAGGACATACCCGGGCAGTTTTCTACATTGTCGGGTAGATGCTAGTGTTGTTGTTGTACTGGAATAGCTTGGCTTGATTCACAGCTAGTTCTGGAGCATAAGTCTTCAGCACGACAGCTGGGATGTTGTCGGGGCCCATAGCCTTTGCTGTATCCAGTGTGCTCAGCCGTTTCTGTATCAAATTGTCTGAAGACTGGCTTCTGTGATGGTGGGGTCCTCAGGAGGAGGCCAATATGGATCATCCACTTGGCACTTCTGGCTGAAGATGGTTGCAAACGCTTCAGCCTTGTCTTTTGAACTCGTGTGCTGGGCTTCATCATCATTGAGGATGGGGATTTTCATAGAGTCTCCTCCTCCCGTTAGTTGTTTAATTGTCCAGCACCATACACGACTGGATGTGGCACGACTGCAGAGCTTTGATTGGATCCGTTGATTGTGGGGTCGCTTAGCTCTGTCTATAGCATGCTGCTTCCACTGTTTAGCATGCATGTAGTCTTGTGTTGCAGCTTCACCAGGTTGGCACCTCATTTTTAGGTATGCTTGGTGCTACTCCTGGCATGCTCTTCTGTACTCCTTATTAATATGGCTGGAGTTTGAAAAAGTAAAGATCAATACACTTGGGTATTATCCTTGGCTCAGTGGTAGCCCTTTTATCTCTGACTCAGAATATTCTGTGTTCAAGCTGCACTCCAGAGAATTGAGCACATAATCTAGGCTGACACTACAGTACTGATGGAGTGTTGCCGTGTAGGAGGTGCTGTCTATCAGTTGAGATGTTAAACCAACTGTCTACCTTCTCAGATGGACATAAAAGATTCCACAACAGTATTTAAAGAGAAGTTGGGGAGTTTTCCTATTGCCTTTGTCAACATTTATCCCTCAACCAATATCACTGAACAGTTTATTTGGCCATTGATCTCATTGCTATTTGTGGGACTTTGCTGTATGTAAATTGGCTGCCACATTTATCTACATTATTACAACAGTGACTATTGTAAAGCACTATGGAATGTCCTGGGGTTGTGAAAGGTGCTACATTAGTGCAAATTCTATCTGTATTAATCCTGAAATGATATTGACTATTGTTTTGCAAAGGGAAGTTAAGAATTTATCTGGTGTATATATAAAGTGGTTAGTGATTGGAGTACAGAGGGGCACGGCGGCAAGCCCTTCATTGATTTAGGGCTTATGTCTTAAAATTATCTTGGAACCACATGGGCCCTCAAACATCTGTTGTTTATGTAGCTTCAAGTTAAGATGTAAGGGATAATGTTGCGAGACTCTGCTGCTGGCACAGAACTTCATTAACAGTGATGTGGGCTGTAATGTTGTAACCCTATCTCTGATCAGTGCTTGTATCTAGTGAGGCTTTGTGCTGACAGTGGAGTCTTGTGAA
This sequence comes from Somniosus microcephalus, assembly GCF_052327205.1. Classification (NCBI taxonomy): domain Eukaryota; kingdom Metazoa; phylum Chordata; class Chondrichthyes; order Squaliformes; family Somniosidae; genus Somniosus; species Somniosus microcephalus. The sequence continues at coordinate 95,142,080 of NC_140994.1, read as the reverse complement.
ATTACCCCTGTAATATAATTCTAGCTCACCATCCATGTGAACAAACCATGTTCCTCTCATTGCTGGCCCAATGCTGCCAACCACATTGGATTCCTTGCAACAAACACAACAAATGTGATGGTTTCTGCTCTCCAGTAAAATTCTAAAGCTGTAATCATATGAACAGTATTAAATATGATTAACTTTTTCTAACATCTAATTGAAATCTAGCAATTAGCTATGTTTTTTGAGTTAAAAGGTATATTACTTCCTTACTAGTTTTCTCTAATTTACTGATTATGTTTTGATTATAACTGGGAAAGAATAAACTGATTTAACTGATGTATGATTTATGTAGTTACAGTTGTGTTATTTTTCTTACTTTTATCATATAAATGGCCTGAAGCCGAAAGTACTCACATGCATTTGAGAAAAGTGCTGAAGTTTGCCACTTGGGTTCCAAACAGAAGATATCCCAGCTGAGCATAGGCGAAGAAAACAATGAAGAACATAATTGCAAAACCAAGAATGTCTTTAGCACATCGTGCCAGGGTTGAGGATAGCTGGGTCATCGTCTTATTAAAACTAATATACTTGAAGATCTGAGTAAAAAAGAGAAATATTAAAAGAGTAATCATTGTGAAAAGATGCATACGTGAAGTCGTTATGAGACAATTGCAAGGGCCATCCAGTTCTAAACTCTGTAAATATTTTAGATCAGTGAATGCACATTGCTGAAAGAACTAAAACTTGGATTATAGCAGCGAGGAGAATATCCCAAGAAATATTATTGAACAAAAAGACCAACATGGAGGCAAGACAATCTAATTGTAGGTTGAGCTTCAATCAGTTTACTTTGTTTCCTCGTGAGCTTTGAACTCAAAAATGTTCAACACAACAAACAGTATAGGCTGAGAAATTACTCTTAACATGTGAAAAATCTGCCAAATCTATTCTTAACTTTTTTCTGTACCCAGAATAAAGCACTTTAATGTATTTAATGACAGAAATGGCTTAGGAGTGAGCAGTACTATGCAGCAATGGCAGGTAAAATCCAGTTCCCCATTGGAAATCTCAGTAATGGAGAACAAAATTAACAATATTCACAGCAGTCAACTAGATTAAAATGCTGCAGCTAAAATGGCAAGTTGGGGAGGCTCTGACTAACACTGTGAATGGAATGTTCAGGGAAACCATTAGCATTGCTGTCTTGACGATAGCAAAATACTGCGGATGCTAGAAATCCAAAATAACAACAGAAAACGCTGGAAAAACTCAGCTGGCCAGGGCAGCATCCATGGAGAGAGAAACAGAGTTAACGTTTCAGGTCGATGACCTGTCTTAAACATAGAAACATAGAAGATAGGAGCAGGAGTAGGCCATTCGGCCCCTCGAGCCTGCTCCGCCATTCAATGAGATCATGGCTGATCATCCAAATTCAGTACCCTGTCCCTGCCTTCTTTCCATATCCCTTGATCCCTTTAGCCTTAAGAAATATATCCAACTCCTTCTTGAATATATTTAATGAATTGGCCTCTACTGCCTTCTTTGGCAGAGAATTCCACAGGTTCACCACTCTCTGGGTGAAGAAATTCCTCCTCATCTCTGTCCTAAACGGTTTACCCCTTATCCTTAGACTGTGACCCCTGGTTCTGGACTCCCCGACCATCGGGACCATCCTTCCAGCATCTAGTCTGTCTAGTCCTGTTAGAATTTTATAAGTTTCGATGAGATCCCCTCTCATTCTTCTAAACTCTAGCGAGTACAAGCCCAATCGACCCAATCTCTCCTCATACGTTATTCCTGCCATCCCAGGTATCAGCCTGGTGAGTCGTCTTCTTCTTAGGCAGTCATTCGGAACCGAGGATGACTTGCTTCCACACTAAAAATGAGTTCTCAGGTGACTGATGAGTCCAATGCAGGACCTACAGTCTCTGTCACAGATGGAGCAGACGGTGGGTGGGGTGCTTGGGTTGACGTGCGCTCCTTCCGCTGTTTGGGGTTGGCTTCTGCTTGCTCCCAGCGAAGAGACTCGAGGTGTTCGGCGCCTTCCCGGATGCATCTCCTCCACTTTGTGCGGTCTTGGGCCAGGGATTCCCAGGTGTCGTTGGGGATGTTGCACTTTTTCAAGGAGGCTTTGAGGGTGTCCTTGAAGCGTTTCCTCTGCCCACCTGGGGCTCTCTTGCTGTGTCGTAGCTCCGAGTAGAGCGCTTGTTTTGGGAGTCTCGTATCGGGCATGCGGACGATGTGGCCTGTCCATCGGAGCTGAGCGAGCGTGGTCAAAGCTTCGATGCTGGGGATGTTGGCCTGAGCGAGAACACTGACGTTGGTGTGCCTATCTTGCCAGTGGATTTGCAGGATCTTGCAGAGGCAGCATTGGTGGTACCTCTCCAGTGCTTTGAGGTGCCTGCTGTACATGGTCCATGTCTCTGAAGCATACAGGAGGGCGGGTATCACTACTGCTCTGTAGACCATGAGCTTGGTGCTGGGTTTCAAACACTCTCATCCTCAGGCATTGCTGTAAAGACGCAAGAGCAACCAAAAGTGGCATTTATTGGCTACGTCAGCTGCTATGGATCATGAATGGTTTGCTAAAGACAAGCAAACCTCCAGCACAGGAAACTGTTAATGAGCCTCCTTCAGGTCACACTAAAATTGTCATCACAAGTAAACATATAAAGAGTGTTTCCTCTGAGGGCTAATGAGTTGCGTCACCTGTAACCTAGCCTTGTAAGGATGCCAAGATCTTGTGCATGAGTTTCAAAATTCAAAGCAACCATTTAGCAGAGGATACTAGATAGGATCTTTGTGCTAATGGCGGTGGTGAGGTTAGGAGAAGTGGACCGCAACAGTCATACTGCCATAGCCAAAAGCGTGAAGCCACATATGACTGTAGCACAGTGCATACTTGATAAACACTGGCTGTCCTTTCTTTACAGGAGAAGCTCCCTTTCAATAGAAAGGAAATTCAATACGTTGGTGGTGGCGTTGGGCAACAGTGCCAATTAATTCCCTATGAGGAAGCTATAAAGGGTAATAAGCTTTGCAGGCTTTAGGTACTGATACTGAGATGGAATCATTGGGTGATGCACCATGCATGGGTGATGAGGGCAATGTGATGGTGTTTGTGGAATGCCCAGATATCTCAGTACGACACACTGCATGGTGACAGGCAGAGCAGAGGATTGCAGATCTTATGGGGCCTGCTTTGGAAAGGAGAATATTTCACAAACAGCAATGAACCAAACAGTTCCATCACTTCTTACACCAAACATTGCAATGCTCCTTCCACTGATCGGGTCCTCTGGTGGACTCCACTGAAATGATCATCAATAAGTGTAAGTATCTAGTATTGCAGCAGCTGAGAGCCAGATGTACCAAGAGCCACTCATGCAATCTTAATTGTCCCTTGAAGAGCTGGCAGACATGGCCATCTTAGAATTAATGAGTCATATGAACTAGCTATTTAGATTTCATATCCAGGAGTCTCACAATGAGCACCACATACCATTTCAACATTCTGTTTATAAGTGCCATATCATGGTCCATGGACCTGCAGAGGGCTACATGGATAGAATCACACATTGCACCACGGGAAAGCCAACATTGAGAAAAAAAACTGCCTTTGCCTTTTCTCCTGCTGCTGTAAAGGGAAATGGAACTAGGTACCTATGAGTGACAGAAAGGTATTTATGGCATCCTTGATGAATCAGTACTCCTCCATATTGAAAACCACTTGGAAGAAGTATAGCAAGGGCACAGAATGTACTCTGGGTGGAGGACTTCAATGTCCATCACCAAGAGAGGCTTGGTAGCACCACTACTGACCGAGCTGGCCGAGTCCTGAAGGACATAACTGCCAGTCTGGGCCTACGACAGGTGATGAGAGAACCAAGACGAGGGAAAACCTACTTGACCTAATCCTCACCAATCTACCTGTTGCAGATGCATCTGTCCATGACAGCATTGGCAGCAGTGACCACCGCAGAGTCATTGTGGAGACGAAGTCCCGTCTTCACACTGAGGACATTCTCCATCATGTTGTGTGTCACTACCACCGTGCTAAATGGGATAGATTCAGAACAGATCTAGCAGCTCAAAACTGGGCATCCATGAAGTGCTGTGGGCCATCAGCAGCAGCAGAATTGTACTCCACCACAATCTGAAACCTCATGGCACGGCATATCCCTCACTCTACAATTACCATCAAGCCAGGGGACCAACCCTGGTTCAATAAGGAGTGTAGAAGAGCATGCCGGGAGCAGCACCAGGCGTACCTAAAAATGAGGTGCCAACCTGGGGAAGCTGCAACACAGGACTACATGCATGCTAAACAGTGGAAGCAGCATGCTATAGACAGGGCTAAGCGATTCCACAATCAACAGATCAGACAAAGCTCTGCAGTCCTGCCACATCCAGTCGTGAATGGTGGTGGACCATAAATCAACTAACGGGAGGAGGAGGCTCCATGAATATCTCCATCCTCAATGCTGGTGGAGCCCAGCATGTGAGTGCAAAAAACAAGGCTGAAGCATTTGCAACCATCTTCAGCCAGAAATGCCGGGTGGATGATCCATATCGGCCTACTCCCGAGGTCCCCACCATCACAGAAGCCATTCTTCAGTCAACTCGATTCACTCCACGTGATATCAAGAAACGGCTGAGCGCACTGGATACAGCAAAGGCTATGGGCCCTGACAACATCCCGGCTATCGTGCTGAAGACTTGTGCTCCAGAACTAGCCGCGCCTCTAGCCAAGCTGTTCCAGTACAGCTACAACACTGGCATCTATCCAACAATGTGGAAAACTGTCCAGGTATGTCCTGTCCACAAAAAGCAGGACAAATCCACCCTGACCAATTACCACTCCATCAGTCTACTCTCAATCATCAGCAAAGTGATGGACGGTGTCATCGACAGTGCTATCAAGCAGCACTTACTCACCAATAACCTGCTCACTGATGCCCAGTTTGGGTTCCGCCAAGACCACTCGGCTCCCAACCTCATTACAGCCTTGGTCCAAACATGGACAAAGGAGCTGAATTCCAGAGGTGAGGTGAGAGTGACTGCCCTTGACATCAAGGCAGCATTTGACCGAGCGTGGCATCAAGGAGCCCCAGTAAAACTGAGTCAATGGGAATCAGGGGTAAAATGCTCCACTGGCTGGAGTCATACCTAGCACAAAGGAAGATGGTTGTGGTGATTGAATGTCAATCATCACAGCCCCAGGACATCACTGCAGGAGTTCCTCAGGGCAGTGTCCTAGGCCCAACCATCTTCAGCTGCTTGATCAGTGACCTTCCCTCCAACATAAGGTCAGAAATGGGGATGTTCACTGATGACTGCAGTGTTCAGCACCTTTCAAAACTCCTCAGATAATGAAGCAACGCATGCCCGCATGCAACAAGACCTGGACGACGTTCAGGCTTGGGCTGATAAGTGGCAGGTAACATTCGCGCCACACAAATGCCAGGCAATGACTATCTCCAACAAGCGTGAATCTAACCACCTCCCCTTGACATTCAACAGCATTACTATCGCCGAATCCCCCATCATCAACATTCTGGGGGTCACCATTGACCAGAAACTTAACTGGACCAGCCACATAAATACTGTGGCAACAAAAGCAGGTCAGAGGCTGGGTATTCTGCGGCCAGTGTCTCATCTCCTGACTCCCCAAAGCCTTTCCACCATCTACAAGGCATAAGTAAGGAGTGTGATGGAATACTCTCCACTTGCCTGGATGAGTGCAGCTCCAACAACACTCAACAAGCTCGACACCATCCAGGACAAGGCAGCCCGCTTGATTGGCACCCCATCCACCACCTTAAACATTCACTCCCTCCACCAACGACGTACCGTGGCTGCAGTGTGTACCATCTACAAGATGCACTGCAGCAATTCATCAAGGCTTCTTTGGCAGCACCTCCCAAACCCGCGATCTCTTCCACCTAGAAGGACAAGAGTAGCAGGTGCATGGGAACACCACCACCTCCAAGTTCCCCTCCAAGTCACACACCATCCTGACTTAAAAGTATATCGCCAATCCTTCATCGTCGCTGGGTCAAAATCCTGGAACTCCCTACCTCATAATCATAATCAACTTTATTGTCATTGTTAGTGCACAAGTGCAGTACAACGAAATGTAGGCTTGCGGCTCCCGAGAATGTACATTTAGATTAAGACATTTAAACATTCAACATTCATTTGGCTTGTAATACATTAACATAAACATAATAAAGTGCATTGGCAGATGTGCAGGCTTTAGAGTTTATTTGTGGAGTTCAGTAGGATGACAGCCCTGGGAAAGAAGCTGTTCCTAAATCTGGTCATTCGGGTGCGAATGCATCTGTAGCATCTCCCAGATGGCAGGGGGGTGAACAGACTGTCGCTGGGGTGGGTAGGGTCTTTGATGATGGTCAGTGGCCTCCGTAAATAGCGTTTCTGGTAGATGTTCTCTATGGTCAGTAGCCGGGTGCCGGTAATGCGTTGGGCAGTTTTGACTACCCACTGCAGGGCTTTCCGGTCATAGGAGCTACAGCTGCCATACCATACTGTGATACAGTTCGTCAGGATGCTCTCTATTGTGCAGCAGTAAAAGTTAGAGAGGATCAGGGGTGACAGGTTACATCCCTTCAGCCTCCTTAGGAAATATAGGCGCTGCTGGGCCTTCTTCACCAAAGAGGAGGTATTGAGGGACCAGGAGAGGTCTTCCGTGATGTGGACTCCGAGGAACTTAAAGCTGTCCACCCTTTCCACCACAGCCCCATGGATGTGGATGGGGGTGTGACTTCCGCCTTTAGACTTCCTGAAGTCCACAATGATTTCCTTGGTTTTCTTGATGTTAAGGGCCAGGTTGTTATCGGTGCACCACGTCACGAGATGCTGGACCTCCTCCCTGTAGGCTGACTCATTGTTGTTGGTGATCTGGCCTACCACCGTGGTATCATCCGCAAACTTGATGATGGTGTTGGAACCATGAACAGCCACACAGTCGTGGGTGAAGAGGGAGTAGAGGAGGGGGCTCAGCACACATCCTTGTGGGGCCCCCGTGTTCAGGGTCGGGGGGGGAGGTGTGGTTACCTAATTTGACAGACTGGGGTCTATTTGTTAGGAAGTCCAGGGTCCAGTTGCAAAGGGAAGTGTTCAGGCCCAGAGTGTGGAGTTTGGTGGCCAGCTTGTTGGGGATGATAGTGTTGCATGCTGAGCTGTAGTCTATGAACAGTATTCTGATGTAGGTCTCTTTACCGTCTAAGCGATTTAATGCAGAGTGTAGAGCAGTTGTGATTGCATCCTCCGTTGATCTGTTTGCACGATAGGCAAACTGGTGTTGGTCAAGAGAGGCGGGAACACTGGCTTTGATGTGAGCCAGGACCAGTCTCTCGAAACACTTCATTATGATGGGTGTGAGTGCGACAGGTCGATAGTCGTTCAGACACATCACAGCCGTTTGCTTTGGCACAGGAATAATGGTAGCGGTCTTGAAGCATGTAGGCACTACTGCCTGGGCCAATGACAGATTGAAGATGGCGGTGAAGACATCAGCCAGCTGATCAGCACATTCCTTGAGTACCCGTCCAGGGATGCTATCAGGTCCAGCAGCCGTACGTGTGTTCACTCCGCGTAGAACACCCCTTACGTCGGAGGTCGACAGAGTGAGCACCTGGTCTTCCGGGGGTGGCAAGGCTTTGGTAGCCGGCTCCCTGTTGTCCCTGTCAAAGCGAGCGTAGAAGTTGTTAAGCTCTTCCGGAAGGGAGGCATCGCTAACCAGGGGGCTGGTGTTTTTACTCTTGTAGTCAGTGATGGACTGGATGCCTTGCCACATGTGCAGGGGTCTGAGTTGTTGTGGAAATGATCCTCAATCCGCAGTGTCTGTTTCCTTTTGGCAGTCCTGATATCCTTTTTTAGGATGGTCCTAGCTGCACTGTAAGCCGCCGCGTCAAACAGCACTGTGGGAGTACCTTCGCCACACGGACTGCAGCAGTTCAAGAAGGCGGCTCACCACCACCTTCTCAAGGGCAACTAGGGATGTGCAATAAATGCTGGCCTTGCCAGCGACACCCAGATCCCATGAGCAAATTAAAAAAAACACGGTGCACTGTAGATTGGCTCAGGCCAGATCATACATTTCCCTGGAGGGCACTAGAAGGACTCTGCTACTTAGAAATTTAGCGCTGTTGTTACTTTAACTGCCATTGCAACAGCAACGCTAATAGTTGTGTTTGTCTGCAGGTCTTATTTTAATAAGTGGCATATGTCATGAATAACCTCCTTAGTTAGCCTGACCATTCTCAGACACAGCTCCCTGAGAGCCCAAGGTAGCTGACTAGCCATGGCAGAGGCATGTTATCTCCACTGATGGTCTCTGTGCTCCCAGGCTATCAACTCTTCTTGTTTCTCAAGTATTTAATTGATGTTGATGCTGGTTGCTCCTACCACAGTGAGCTGACCAAGAAGAGAAAGCTGTGACTGAATGTGACTTGCTGCTGAGGTCTCTACAGCACTTCTAGCAACAACCCACACAGATATAGCATCAACTTTTATATGGAGAGAAACACAGAATAAATGTGACCAGTGTAAGGCTTCTGAATTTAACTAGATTTCTTCTCAACTGACATTTCACAGACAGTTAACAAGGAGAACAGGACTTGTGCTGGAGCAAAACATCACTTTGCAGACCTGCAGGAAAAACACTTTATCAATTTCAATATCGGGTAAATTCATCAATCCAATTCTCAGAGAAGCACAGAACAGAGACAAGGCTACATTACAGCACCAATTTTACAATCTATGCTCAAATCCGCAGTGGGGCTTGAACCCATAACCATCTAACTCAGAGTCAAGATTGCTACCAACTGAACCAAACAATCTCTTTCTTTGCTAAGCCATTGTCTTCGGTGCCCGCCACAAACTCCGTTGCCTCGCCACCAACTCGATCCTTAGCATCTGTCTGAGGTCGAACCAGACTGTTCGCAACCTTAGTGTCATATTTGACCGTGAAATGAGCTTCCGAACACATATCCGCACCATAACTAACAATGCCTATTTCCACCTCCGTAACATCGCCCATCTCCGCCCCTGCCTCAGCTCATCTGCTTCTCAAACCCTCATCAAACCCTCATCCATGGCTTTGTTACCTCTAAACTTGACTATTCCAACGCACTCCTGGCTGGCCTCCCACATTCTACCCTACATAAAGTTGACGTCATCCAAAACTTTGCTGCCCGTGTCTTAACTCGCACCAAGTCCGTTCACCCATCACCCCTGTGCTCGCTGACCTACATTGGCTCCCGGTTAAGCAACGCCTTGATTTTAAAATTTTCATCCTTGTTTTCAAATCCCTCCGCGGCCTCGCCCTTCCCTATCTCTGTAATCTCCTCCAGCCTCACAACCACTGCCCCCCCCCCCCACCCACCCCCTGAGATATCTGCGCTCCTCTAATTCTGGTCTCTTGAGTATCCCTGATTATAATCGCTCAATCATTGGTGGCCGTGCCTTCAGCTGCCTAGGTCCTAAGCTCTGGAACTCCCTCCCTAAACCTCTCCGCCTCTCTACCTCTCTTTCCTCCTTTAAGATGCTCCTTAAAACCTACCTCTTTGACCAAGCTTTTGGTCATCTGCCCTAATTTCTCCTTATGTGCCTTGGTATCAAATTTTGTTTTGTGACACTCCTGTGAAGCGCCTTGGGACATTTTACTGCATAAAAGGGGCTATATAAATACAAGTTGTTGTTGTAAACTGCATGTTTAGTATTATTAAGCGTCTAAGTCAGAAGGTTGTGGGTTCAAGCACCGCTCCAGGACTTGAGCATGTAATCCAGGCTGACAGTACTGACAGAGTGCTGCTTTGCTGAAGGTGCTGTCTTTCAATGAGATGTTAAATCAAAGTCTTATCTCCCTGCTAAAATGCTATTTGCGAAAGATCCCAAGGTACTATTTGACGACAAGCAAGGAGTTCTCCTATATTCACATTCCTCTCTCCACCAAAAATTAACTATCTGGTCATTCATTTCCTGTTTGTCGAATTTGCTGTGTGTAAATCAGTTACTGCATTTATCTATATGAATGACTAGACTTCAAAAGAAACCCATTGAATGTAAAGCACTTTAGGACATCCAGGGGAAATGAAAGGAGCTATGTAAAGGAGAAGTTTTTTTCCTATTAATTATGACTAAAACTTAATTACCTTGATCCAAGCAAAAAACAAGTTGACAGCATTCATATTATTGTATTGGGTCTGCCAAAAAGCCAAAAACTCGAAGTCAGCATAGGATTCAGGATCCGTCAGCAGTGCTCCCATCAGTATGTTCACCTTAATAGTGCGGAAAATATGGAAACCTATAGAAAGCAGGGAGAGCTGCAACAGAAAAACAGAAAATGGGCTTTGTGTTCACTACAATTAAAAAGTCTAGAAACCAAACTTTAATAGAAAATAATATTTGTTATTGTTATAGACCTGTAACCTAGTCTGTCCATGTTACAGTGACAAGCAGGACCTTTACTTTGACTGATATATCTGTCAATTAATACACCTGCTACATCTGTAAATACACCTGTTGTATTGTAAATTGATAAATCTGCTTTATATATACACATATTGATTATACGTATTGATATGGCTGTTATATCTGCAAATTAATATCTTGGTTATATCTGTAACTTAATGCATCGATAAATTGATATATCTGTTATTTATATTTATAAATGACATATCAGTTATATTTATTGATTGATATATCAGTTATATCTGTAAATTGCATAATTCTACATTCTAAGATAAATTAATTGTAACTCAAAGATAAATTTCCCGATTGTATGCTCCCAACACGGTGCTTGCCCACTGGGAGCAAGTGTCGATAAATGGGGCTCAGATATGAGGCTCCACATCAGGAATATGCAATCAGAAAATCTACCCTTTAATAATCAAAATATTACCTCAAGCAGTTGGCTGCTTGATTCTCAATCAGTAGCTCATAAGCTTGAGTCCCAAGAACATTGGCCTGGATTTTGCTCTCAGTGGCGAAGGAACGACTTTTGCCGTACAACTTACTGACAACTGCCCACAAACTTTAGGTGGACTTGTCAACGGAGATTTCCACTAATTCAGTGTTTTTTCCCACATGGTGCCCTCTACAGGGGAACTGTGATGTCTGTGAACAGGGTAAGCAACAGTGAGGCTCTTCAACTAATCAGATTGAAGTATCCTCACTGAGACACGCAGGGCTCGATTTTAATTCCCGAGGCGGGTTGGAGTCAGGTTGTGTGGTGGGCGAGTTCGAGAGCTGCTTCCGGCGGGAACAGCTGCAGAGTTGCGATTTTTATTAAACTACCTTGTTAATTTCATGGAGGCGCACTGGCCGGTCCAATGAGTGGGATCAGGTTGGCTGGCCGTCTCTGATGATGTCATAATAGTAGCAGCTTTTGAAGCTGCCATCCAGCCTGAGCCTGTTGGAGCACCTTACCCCATCTTCGTCTCACTCAAAGCTTCTATGGCAGGGATTAATCACACTCACTCCATCACTGTGGCTGAAACACCGCTTGTGTCTCTCCTTGCAGGAAAAGATAGCCCGCAATAAGAGGGAGAGAGCAATGACTGGAGGAGGAACACCTACCCTTGCAACATTGACCAGTGCTGAGGAGGCAGAAAATGAGATTGTTGGAGCTGGCGAGGACCTGGGAGTAGGCGATGGAGAGACGGGCACACTAAAGGAAGCTGGTGACATAATAGTTTCATCCCTCTCAGAAAGCAATGGAATGTGATGTTCATAGAGAATCGCTTTATATCATCTGCTCAAAAGGATGTGTCTGCTACATCAATATCAGATGTCTAAATCAAGCCTTTACTCTCCCACAGGACCATCGAGCGTCCCCCTCCCCACGATCCAGGACAAAGAGCCAGACATCTCCTCAGAGGAACCTGAAGCTGAAGGGGATCAGCGTCACCAGGGCTCAGCGCACCTAGCACCAGCACAGCAACACACACCTCGGTGGGGCCATCGCGAGTTAGAGTAGTGTTGCCAACTGGTCTATCACAGCGCACAAGTGAGCATCAGCAGATGGTGGAAACACCGACAGCAGTGGAGAGTCCTCTGCGGAGGTTGCAGGACTCTCCTAGCTCTGCTGAGCTGCATGCAGACGCTGTGCCTCTGGGGCCATCCAGAAAAAGAGCAGTTTGTGAAATACAGGAACAAGTGCAGATGTCTCGGGAAGGGTTTGCCTCCAGGGTTAGTGCAAGTGTGGAGAGAATGGAGGAGTCCATCTCCAACATCAGCACTGCCATGGGCGAGGCAATGGCGCATGAACGCACCACCATGGATAGGATGGCAACCTTCGCGGAAAGGATGGCTACCTCAGCAGAAAGGATGGCTACGGCCATGGAGGAAATAAGTCACCAGAGTCAGAAAAACATGGTGACTGTTCAGAATAGAATGACATCTCTGGAGGAGCGATGGGCAGCTATTGAGCAGAGAGTCCAGAGCTTCATGGACGTCCTTTTGAGGAGGACTGCCAGTGCAGATACGGGTCCTCATGGCCCCCCTGAAGTGCAGCAAGGTGCTCTCCTGCCACTTGCCAGCACTGAGGTGCGGCTGACCCATGAGAAGGAAGTTGTTGGCAGGACAGAAGGAAGTGTGGGCTCCTCTCAAAGCGCTCGCTTGACCATGCCACTGCAGAGCCCTTGGTCAGAGATCCACTTTGCAGAGACAACTGAGATGGCCGTTTCAGCACCTGCACAGCCGCAAGAAGAGCAGACTGTTGAAGAGCCCTCCCAGGCTCCCAAAGCCAGAGGACGCCCGCCAGAGACGTCTAAGCAGGCGCAGTATCCTAGTCAGCAAGGTGCCTCTACATCTGCTGAAGCCACAGTGGAAGCACCATGTAGAAGCATGCTTAAGCGAAAGATTAAGCACCTATAGTCACAAGGGGACTCACTTGGGTGATGTTTCTTTTTATTCTGACTCTTGCTGGTATATTTTGTCATGTGTTAAAGATAAATTATGTCAAACAGTTGATTGTGTGGCCTATGGGAAATGGCAAAAGCGCATTGAGGGCTCAGGGTGACTTGCATTTGTAAAAGTGATAGGAAATAAGAGGGTATAGCAGAGATGAAGTATGACATTGGACAAGTATCGCCTGCAATTACAGAGCCATATGGTGGCCACCTATGTTCGAAGAGTAAGCTTATGGTAGTGTGGCATGGCAGTGTGCATACCCTGGTTGACGGGCAGCAATGAACTGGAGGGATGCTGCATTGGTCACAACAGGGCATGCAAGGCTCCCCTCATCCTCCTCCTACTCCTCTTCCCACGAAGGTCTGTGGTGAGCCACGCGGCTGCTACTCCCCCAATTATGAGGACCAGGATGAGAGGGTATAAATGTTTCCCATCCCCTTGCTATAGATTTTATTTGAGGTAACAATCTTGCAAGCGCAGAGTCGAAGTGGCCTCAAATATTTCCATTCATGACACACTGCAGATGGTCAGTAGATGTGCAAAATGTTATCCCATACCTACAGCAGCAAAATTGTTGCATTTGAATGTCAGCTATGTTTCAGGGGCGCTTTTAAAGCGCTCCATCGATGCATACAAATTATGTCCTCCAGCAACTCATCTCCTTGAACCTGGCCTGTTTCTGACTGGTCGGGAAACAGGAGCCAGAAGCAGAAAAATGGGAAACCACTATGAAAATAGGATTAGCAAGGCTGTTTACTGCCTTAACTACCTGTCCCACAGGTTGGAGACGGGTCAGTTTGGGAGCAGCTAAACAGACACTCAGGAAAATCGGGTGGGGGCGGGATGGAGGCAGGTTGGGTGTCTGAAGCCATTTTTCCCGATTTTCCAAACAGACCTGCCTCCTCAGGGCTATTAAAATCGAGCCCAACAAGTCCAAACCAGGAAGTATAAATCAGGAAATATAAATTAGATTTAAATCATGTACAGAAAGCAAAATAAAGATTGGGAAATACAGATGGGATTAAGGGAGAGAGATAAAAGAAACAGACCGAAAAACTAAAATAAAAATTATTTTTATTTGTTTTAAAATCTCCAACATGAGTTATCTTCTAGAGGGAATGAGACTCCACACTTGTAAAATTATTTTTTCAGGACCAGAGAGGTTATTCAGCAATAATTATCACTTATTATGCTGTTAAAAATGAATGCAACAGCCCTAACTTTTTCAGCTATCTTTAGTGCAGAACTAGTGGGCAAGTACAGCAAGTGCATGCCATTACAGTGATTTCAGTGCTGAGTCTATCAGCGAGGACTGCAACAGCGGACCCGGTGGAGGAGCAGGATATCTCTAACTCCACGTTTAACTGCACATGTGCGGGCGCCAGAAGTTGCTGTCAGATTTACCCTGTAATAATGGCGAGCCTCACCATTAGTATTACAGCAAAATTCAGGCCAGTATGTCACTCAAATTTGTTTGAATTTTTGGGGCAAACTGTGTCTATTCTGAGTCGGACACCCAGCGAGACACGGCACATGGTGTGGGTGTTTCATTTTAGGGAGGAGCAGTGACAAGACCTGCCTTGTTCTAATTTCAAGCACACCCCCTGTCAAGCACCTCATGAGGTGTCAATGAGGACAATTACACACAATGTTCTCCTAATAGAAGGTGGATACATGGGGAAATGTAAAAAGCATAGGTGAAAATACTATGAAAAATAGGAGCTTACCAGAATTACCACCAGATCCAAGCAATTCCAGATACATTTGATGTATTGCAGTTTATGAATTCTGAGTTCCAATATCTCTTCCACAATGTAGTAAAGGATGAAGACACAGAAGATTATTTCACAGGCTATGATAAAATAATCCCAACTGTTGACATAACGGATGAGCTTCACTGTGCGGAACTGCGAGGAAGGTATTGCGCCACCCGTTGCAGGGAATTCTATTACAAGCCTTTAAAAATAAATAAAATAACAAAAACTGGAAGACTATGGGTAAATGTTAATCTTTAGCAATCCCACCACAGGGGCTTTGAACACTGGGAGTGCATATCAGGAATTTCAGCACACAAAAAATTACACCAGAAGCACTGAAGGCAAAAGTTTATGCCTGGACTGTGAGTATGTTGTTAAATATTTACAAGCTCTGAAATTGTTATGTGCTCCCACCATGCAAAACTTTTATATTTTGCCACATTCTGTTCTGTGAATGAAACCAATGACTGGTCGATAAATCCACAGATTAACCAGTTAAAGATTTCACATAAGAACACAAGAAATAGGAGCTATTCAATAAGATCATGAAGGGGATTGACAGGGTAGATGCTGAGAGGTTGTTTTCCCTGGCTGGAATGTCTAGAACTAGGGGACATAGTCTCAGGACAAGGGTTACGCCATTTAAGACTGAGATCAGGAAGAATTTCTTCACTCAGAGGGTTGTGAATCTTTGGAATTCTCCGCCCCAGATGGCTGTGAATGCTGAGTCTTTGAGTATATTCAAGGCTGAGATAGATAGATTCTTGGACTCTAGGGGAAGCAAGGGATATGGAGATCGGGCGGGAAAGTGGAGTTGAGGTCGATGATCAGTCGTGATCTTATTGAAGGGCGGAGCAGGCTCGATGGGCCGCATGGCCTACTCCTGCTCTTATTTCTTATGTTCTTATCATGACTGATCGCTACATCAACTCCACCTTCCCGTCCTATCCCCATATCCCTTTAGTGCCCAAATATCTATCAATTTCAGTCTTGAATATACTCAATGACTGCGCATCCACAGCCCTCTGGGGTAGAGAAGTCCAAAGATTCACAATCCTTTGAGTGAAGAAATTTCTCCTCATCTCAGTCCTAAATGGCGACGCCTTATCCTGAAACTATGCCCCCTAGTTCTAGAGTCTCCAGCCAGGGGAAACAGCTTCTCAGCATCTGCCCTGTCAAGCCCTCTAATAATTTTATATGTTTCAATTAGATCACCTCTCATTCTTCTAAACAGGACAACCATCTCATCCCAGGAATCAATTTAGTAAACCTTCGTTGCACCCCATCTAAGGCAAGTATATTCATCCTTATGTAAGGAGACCAAAACTGTACACAGTACTCCAGGTATGGTCTCACCAAAGCCCTATATAATTGCAGCAAGATGTCCTACTCTTGTACTCCAACGCCCTTGCAATAAAGGCTAATATACCATTTGCCTTCCAAATTGCTTGCTGTACCTGCATGTTAACTTTCTGTGATTCGTGTACAAGGACACCCAAATCCCTTTGAATTCCAACATTTACTGGTCTCTCACCTTTTAAAAAATGTTCTACTTTTCTATTCTTCCTAACAATGTGGATAATTTCACATTTCCCCACATAATACTCCATCTGCCACCTTCTTGCCCAATCACGTAACCTGCCTATATCCCTTTGCAGCCTCTTTGCATCCTCCTCACAGCTTACTTTCCCACCTAGCTTAGTATCATCAGCAAACTTGGGTATATTACACTCAATCCCCTCATCTAAGTCATTGTTATAGATTTTAAACAGCTGAGGCCCAAGCACTGATCCTTACGACACTCCACTGGTTACAACCTACCAACCCGAAAATGACCCATTTATTCCTACACTCTGTTTACTGTCCGTTAACCAATCCTCAATCCATGCTAGTATATTACTCCCAATCTCATGAGCCCTAATCTTGTGTAACAACCTCTTGTGTGGCACCTTATCGAATGCTTTCTGAAAATCCAAATATACTACATCCTCTGGTTCTTCTTTATCTACCCTGTCAGTTACACACTCAAAAAACTCTATAATAGATTTGTCAAACATGATTTCCCTTTCATAAAACCATGTTGACTCTGCCTAATCATATTATGATTTTATAAGTGCCCTGTTACCACGACCCTAATAACAGATTCTAGCATTTTCCCTACTACTGATGTCTGGCGAACTGGCCTATAGTTACGTTTTCTCTCTTCCTCTTTTCTTGAACAGCGGAATTACTTTTTACATATTTGATGCTTGTTACCCAAATATAAAGTAAAAAAGTATTCACTAAAAATATTTTCCCACCATATAATGCTTGACAAAATAGGAATGAAGTGCATGAACACACCTTGATCCTATTACAAATTCAGTCAAAAATCTATGGACTTAATGTGGGTGAATTCACATGCTTTGTAAAAAAATTTCTGTTGCGGCGATATGTGATGTAATTTAGCCAGGCTCCACTCTTAATATGGAGCCTCACTAGATAGGAGCATAAGATGCAGAATCAACCCTCCTGTGTTATAGCCCTGTCTGTGAACTGCGCTCCAATCTAGCAAGGTTCCACTCTGAGATCCTTGCCCTTTAAAATTGCCCCTTTATTCTCCAACTATGCATACACTGTAATGTTTCACCCCAGCGTGTTTAATCTTTCATCTCCCTCAGTGAAGGTGGGAGGCCTATTTCCAGACCAGGCCAGGCAGACACATGATAGTGACCCAGTAATAACACCCACATCTGGTTTTCCATTCTGCAGCCTCCCTCTGCAACATGGTCTAAGTTTTAATTGAATGGTGTGAGTGGCGAGAGAGAATCAAACCAGTGTCCTTCCACTCTGTGATGTGAAATATTACTGCTTCAACATGTAGCTTGACTCCACAGCCTGGGTTTTAGCTGTTGAAAACAGAAGCCTGTGCGCTAAAAGCCACATAAAAATACAACTCTATTACTGTTAAATTATTGGACATGTTACAAACCAAAATATATGTGTACATATGATATCCCTACATGAAAACATTTTGCATATAGCAATTATTGGCTTGTAAGACAGAAAGTCTTGGCATCATTGCACTTTTGAACTTAAGTAAGGAAGACTGAGTGACTGAAAAAAACTTCATACTTTTGAACATATTCAAGTAACTAAATCTAAATTATAGTATAAGATTTCTGTTCTCAGGGGAAATTGACTTCTGTATGACCTACCTTATAACACAGAAGAGATTAATGTTGGCATTGTACACTGAGAAATCAATGAAAACTGCACGAGTGCCCCTGTCCAGCCACAGGCTATCCTTCAGGTCTTGTAGAATTACAGCACTTTCTTTGATATTTGTCTTGAGATCCTGGTAATAACCACCACCGCTGTAGACAGTTAATTTACCCCAGTGTGAGGAACCTCCAAGTTCTCCCTCAGAATAATAAGTCCACCTACACAAAGACCATGTTCATGATTAACAACAGCAGACTTGCATTGATATAGTGCCTTTAACACAGAAATCGTTTCAAGGAGCTTCACAGAGGTAGGAAAAATAGACACCAAATATAAGTGGGAGAGTTATGAGAAATGACAAAAGGCCTGGTTGAATAGGTAGGCTTTTAGAAGGTTCTTAAGGCAGGACAGATGAGAGGGGGGTCTAGACAGAATCATAGAAGTTTACAGCACTGAAAGAGGCCATTTGGCCCATCAGGTCTGTGCATGCTCTTTGTTAAAACAATCCAAACCAATCCTACAGCCTACTCTCCCATAGCCCTGTATTTTTCTCAGCTTCAAATATTTATCCAATTTTCCCTCGAAAGATGCAGTAGTCTCTCAACCAGTCCCTGTGACAAAACATTCCACGCTCCAACAACCCTTATGTAAATAAACTTCTTCTCGCCTCTGTCCTCACTCTCTTGGTGCCTATTTTAAGTTGATGACCCCTCATCATTGACTCCCCAACTAGAGTTAATAGTATTTCCCTATTCACCCTATCAAAACCTTACATGATTTTCAAAACCTTGATTAAATCTCCTCAGCCTTCTCTGCTCCAGTGGAAATAGTCCCAGTATCTCAAGTCCCTCATCATAACTAGTCCCTGGCATTATTCTGGCAAATCTACACTGTATGCTCTCTACTTTCTATAATGGAGCCCTTAAAACTTCACACTGTATTCTAAATGTGGCCTAACTATTACCTTGTACAACTTTATCATTACTTCTTTGCTCTTGTACTCTATGCCTCTCTTTATAAAATCCAAAATACGATTGGCCTTTTGTATGGTACATTTGCCTGCACGTTCTGGGAATTATGTAGTTGAACCTCTAGGTTTCTCTGTTCATCTACTACCAATGCCTTTCCATTGAGTGTATAATCCTATTCCATTTTTCCTGAATGTATACTCTTATTCTTTATTTTTCCTCTGACTGTATACTCCTATTCTTTGTTTTTCCTTTGAGTATATACTCCTGTTACTATTTTTCCTCTGAGCGTATACTACTATATTTTTTCTCTTAAAATGTATTACCTCACACTTCTCCACATTAAATTATATCTGTCACCTGTTTGTCCATCCACTAACCTGTCTGTCTTCCTGAAATCTTTTGCAGTCTTCCTCACTGATATCGAACTCCCAGCTTTTGTGTCATCAATAAATTTCATTATGTTCCCTATGCCCAAGTCCAAAATGTCTTGTACAAAGCATTATACAAAGCAAGAACAAAGGTGGACCCAGCACTGACCCCTGGGTACACCAGTATCACTCTTCTACAGTCCGAGCAACACTCATTAACCCTAATCCTTTGTTTTCTGTCTGTTAACCAACATGCTAACCATGCTACTACATTGCTTCGTATACAACTGAAAGCTCTGCTACCAATGGTGGAACTGAGGCCAGAGTTAGAGAAACCGAAAGCTAAGGATGGTCCATGAAGTTGGAGGAGGTTATAGAGGTAGGGTGGAGCAAGGCTGTGGAGGAATTTGTAGATGAGGACAAGAATTGTGAAATCAATAAATAGAGAAAAAAAAGTCAACAACAACTTGCATTTATATAGCACCTTTAAAATAGTAAAATGTCCAAGGTGTTCACAGGAACTTAATCAGATAAAAATTGACACCTAGCCAAAGAAGGAGAAATTAGGGCAGGTGACCAAAAGTTTGGTCAAAGAGGTAGGTTTTAAGGAGCATCTTAAAGGAGGCGAGGAGAGGCTTAGAGAGGGAATTCCAGAGCTTAGGGCCTAGACAGCTGAAGGCATGGCCGCCAATGGTGGGGCAAAGGAAGAGGCGGATGCACAAGATGCCAGAGTTGGAGGAATACTCACTAAAACAAAATTCTAACCAGGAACAAAATGGAAATCAACTGATGTCAGGGAAAACTGACTGGTTTTCCTGTAATTTATGAATAATTTGGTCCTATTAAAGGCCTGGTGCTAACAGAGATATGATTCATTTATTTTATTTTGAATCTAAAATTCAAACTAGACAAACCAAATGCAATCTGTTTTCAATGCTTGCTGACTTGATTAATTTATCATAAATTTGCCATAACATGTCTTGTTTATCAGCTCATATGTGAGATGTTAATAGAATAAGTTTAGGTTATTTTTGGTGCCATGGTTGGCTTAGACGGTTCTGTGTTTTTACTACACTGATAACCTACAGGGATAATTTTGTGAGGAGAGGCTCCTGGTGCGAAGCCTTCCTAGATGGGAGCACAAGTCATGGAATCAGCCCTATTATAGCCCTAATATCGGTGTTATAGCCCTATCTCTCATCAGCTTTACACCACAAGTCTCACAATAGAACCCCACCACCCCGCATTAAATGACGTATTGATTATTTGGAGCGCATCCTTAAAGTGACAATGTGGACTCTTCTGATTACTCAGCAAATGTATCCAATGATGAAGCATACAGACTAGAAAGATCCCAGGTTCGAACCCTGATCTGCACTGATTTAACTGATCTCACCTGGAGTGACAGTACAGTTATGATTGATCTTAGTGCTCCAAGGTTAGGGAGGGAAAAATCAGCCAGAGTTCCAGTCTTGATCAAAATCCAGCAAGCCCTGCTGTAATTGCATGTGCATATACTTTGGGGGAAGACACACTAGGCTTTTCGCTATGATGTCTCCTGCAGTCAAATATCCTTCCTGTACACATTGTTCAGGCTAAAACATGAGTAATGACCACTTAGCACTGGAGGGTGACAAGTGCTTATGTACCCCAGCAAGGAGTAAATGCCTTCATGAGAGGTGAGGGGAGAGAAAAATCACAATCATAGAATGGTTACAGCACGGAAGAAGACCATTTGGCCCGTCGAGCCCGTGCTGGCTCTCTGCAAGAGCATTTCAGCTAGTCTCACTCCCCTGTCCTTTCCCCATAGCCCTGCAAATTGTTTTCCTTCAGGTACTTATCCAACTCCCTTTTGAAAGCCGTGATTGAGTCTGCCTCCACCACCCTTTCAGGCAGTGAATGCCAGATCCTAACCACTCGCTGATTGAAAAAGTTTTTCCTCATGTCGCCTTTGGTTCTTCTGCCAATCACCTTAAATCTGAATCCTCTGGCTCTCGACCCTTCTGCCAATGGGAACTGTTTCTCTCTCTCTCCTCTGTCCAGACTCCTCATGATTTTGAACACCTCTCTCAAATCTCCTCTCAATTTTCTCTGCTCTAAGGAGAACAATCCCAGCTTCTCCAGTCTATCCACGTACCTGAAGTCCCTCATCCCTGGAATCATTCTCATAAATCTTTTCTGCACCCTGGACACAATACTCCAGTGGTGTTTTATACTAATTTCCACGCTTTTGTACTCTATACTACTATTCGTGAAGCCCAGGATCCCATAAGCGTTTTTAACTGCTTTCTCAACCTGCCCTGCCACCTTCAACGATTTGTGCATGTATGCCTCTATGTTCATGCACCCACTTTGGGATTGTACCCTTTAGTTTATATTTCCTCTCTTTCTTTCTACCAAAATGTATCACTTTGCACTTTTCTGTGTTAAATTTCATCTGCCACGTGTCTGCCCATTCCACCAGCCTGTTCATGTCCTCTTGAAGTCTATCACTATCCTCCTCACTGTTCACTATACGTCCAAGTTTTGTGTCACCTCCAAATTTTGAAATTGTGCCCTGTATACCCAAGTCCAAGTCATTAATATATATCAAGAAAAGCAGTGGTCCTAGTAACAACCCCTGGGGAACACCACTGTATAGCAACATGTAGTACAGCTGTTAGTCAAGATGATGTTTGTAATCCATCCTTAAAGAAGAAAGACCACACTCACGCAGTTCCATTTTTGATTGGGGATTTATTTTCATTGTCTGCTGTATAGACATCATAGCATCCAGTGATGTCTTTTCGAAAGTCCTTGTGAACCACACAGGAATTGTTCATTACTTTGATCTGTCGGATACGGGGAACACCCAGAAGCATATTCTCATAGTAAATAAATGAATGAGGTCCATGTGAAAATGAATCGCTGTTGTACCACTTGGTCCAGTACAGTCCATTCAGCAATGGGCCCTGTGCATACTGAACATAAAATAAAAGTGTTATATGAAACAGTCTGTTGCAAAGTACAAAAATGAGCAACATATAAAGTCAAGACTTTTGATGTTTCAAAACCTTATTTATATTACAAAATTGTACAAAATTTTAAAAGTAACACAGATTAATACTTCGATTTTCTTAGCTAAATTTGTGCATTATTACATAGCGTAATTCATAATGTCATGTAATGGACAAAATAGAAACTTAGACATATAAAAAGCAATTTTCATTCCCATTTTTGGTGGGAATGGGGCAGTAGTGTGAGAAAATGGAGGTGCAGAACTTCCTGCTGCTGTTCTGCCCGCTGACATCTTGATCAGGGCCTAGACATAGGCAGCCAGAGCTCCCACCTGAAACAGGAGGGAGCCTGAATGAAGTATGTAAATCAGGGTCCAATGACTTCGATAGGACCCTGGTGCCATTTTCATTAATTTTAGCATGTTGAATGCTCAGTGTTGGACCCACCCAGTAGTATTGGGCCATACAGGCCAGAAACGGCCAATTCCAGCACTACTTAAAGGGGCACTTATCTACAAGTGCTCAGATTATTAGTATTTGGAGAGTTGGAGGAGCTTTGCCGAGAACGTTTTTTGCTGAAATTCTGTTTCTTTTTGCATTTTCTGGAATTTTAACCATTCTATTAGCACAGAGAGGTGCTTGCTTTACTGAAGGATGGGAGTGATACTTGCCATCCCTGACTGGCTGCAGAAAGCAGAGGAACAAAAGCAGTAGCAGCAGCAACATGTGGGGGAGTTAAGGGAGCCTCGGGAAGCAGCCTTTGGCCCTGCAAGGGGCCCAGGAACCAGGAGAGCTGTTGCAGGGAGCCTTACTTTGCTCATAAGGTCCGCAGGACCAGACTGAGCTACCTGAACCACATTGAGGAGAAGATTGTGTTTCTCATGAAAGGCCGTATCAGAACTCTGCAGAATGCTCCAGCAGAAGCTGCAGTCCATTACCACAGCTGCATTACCTGTGGCACTTAAGGTGGCCACAGCCCTGAACTGCAATGCATCAGGGTCATTCAAGGCTGCGGCTGGAGATATATATACAATATACAGGGCTAATGAATTCCACTCATTCCCCATGGATCTCTGGAGCCAGCAGGAAAGGGCTGTGGGTTTTGAAACCATTTCAGGATTCCCACAAGGGCAGGGCACCATCGACTGTAGACATAGAGGCCCATCAGGGCTCCTGCAGATACCGCGACTTAATGTCCAGCTGGTGTGACATTACCGGCAGCGGTTCATGCCTGTGTGTGTCTGGTTTCCAGGCAGCTCTCACGAGCTCTACATCCTCTGGCAGTCCAAAATTCCTCTGCTCTTTGACAAGGAGCAAAATGCCAGAGGTTGGCTGCTAGAAGACAAGGAATACCTCTCCCAACATCAGCCCGCAGCCAGAGCTATACGTCAGTAACTCAATGAACATCACTTCTCCTAAACTGCTCCTTCCCCCATCCCCACCATCACTCCCCACCCCACATTTCCATCTGAACCAGTTCATCCACCCTCCAATAAAGAACTAAAGTGTGTAGCTCATCCTTGCCAGTTTACTATATGTTTGAGCAGGGTGGTAATGAATACCTGATTTCGGCCAGTTTACTGTATATTTGAGCAGAGTGTTAAGTGTGTACCTGATCCCTCTCAGTCTAGTATATGTTTTAGTGAGGTGGTTAGCATACATGATCCCTACCAAAGTAGCGCCAATGTGTTTGCCTGCGTCATTCTCCCTTTGTGACTCTGGTTCCAAAAGGACTGCAGAAGTTCCCCAGGGAAGTGTTCTTGGCCCAACCATCTTTTGCTGTTTCATCAATGCCATTCCCTTTGCTGATAATTCCAGTATTCAGCTCCATTCATAATCACTCCAATAATGAAGGATTCCATGCTGGCCTACAGCAGGACCTGGATAACATCCAGGAGTGGGTGAACAAGTGGCAGGTAACATTCACACCATATATAAGTACTAAGTAATGACCAACACAAACAAAAGACAGCCCAGCCATCTTCCCATGACCTTCACTGGCACCACCATTGCTGAATCTGCCATCAACATTTTGGGGTTCACCATTAGCCAGAGGTTTAATTTGGAACATCCATGTCAACACCGTGACTACAAGAGCAGGGCATAGGCTCTGTGATAAGGGCTCACCTACTGTCTCTTCAACATCTACACAGCTCAAGTCAAGAGTGTGACAGAATAGCCTGGTGCAAAGGTTTGGCTGCTGGGAGAGCATATTGGGAATTCAGGCACAGATCCCAGCAGGTTTATGGATCTCTATGCTCAAATCCTTGATATGTATTCCTGACTCCTGGCTGAAGCTCTGCACCAGAAGTCTAAATTCAAAAATCTACCCTAAAATGTTCTGCTTTGGTCCACTTGTCTGATGTTAAAGCAAATTAATTCTTTGAACTCTGGCTCTGTAATTGTATTGAGAATACTTACAAAATTCATTATTGCAATTTTCGAGCACCCTTATTTTCTACTTCTGGAATCATAGAATGTTACAGCACAGACGCAGATCAAGTCTATGTTAGTGGTTTTCTCCACGAGTTACCTAGACTAAACGCCTCCTGGCCTTTAATATTCCTTTTTTTCAAGCAACTATCTTAGGGAAAATATCTGGAACTGCAGCGCCCTGGTGTAAATGTAAGTGTCAGGATGCACCTGCCCATGACCCTTCCAAAATTCATGGGGTTGGTGGGCGGAGGTCACCCAATTTAAATATTGCTATTTACCCTATCATTATCCTTCATCATCCTGAAGATCTTTATCAGGTCACCCCTCTATTTTTTCAGTTCTACTAAAAATCGCCCTAACTTCTCAGGTCTGCATAACTGTAACTCTTGAATCCTGGTAACATCCTAGTAAATATACGCTGCAGCTTTTCCATTGCTTTTATATGCTTCCTATAATGGGGTGCCAAAAGATTACGCATTACTCTAGCGTGTAAAGGAAAACCATGCTTGACAATCCTGATAGAATGCTTTGAGCAGGTGACAGATATGATGGACAGGGGAAATTCAGTTAACGTAGCTGAAAGTTAATGGGCTTTCAGAAACCTTTAACAAGGTACCACACAGAAGACTATTGGAGAAGATTAAGGGGTATGGAATTTGGGGGAGGGTAGAAAATTGGATTAAAAACTATTTAGAAGAGAGGAAGAGTAGGAGTTTAGGGCAGTTTCTCAGAGTGGTTGGAAGTAGGTTTCTGTTCTGGAACTGTTTCTGTTCACTGTATACATCAATGATTTGGATATCAGGTTAGCGGGACTGGTGTCCAAATTTGCAGATGATATTAAAAAAGGAAGCATAGTAAATAATTCTGAAGGCCAAAGGAAATTGCAATGGAATATTGATAAGATGGTGGAATGGACAAAAGTAATTCAATGTCAGCAAATGTGAGATGGTGCATTATCTGCTGAATGGGGAAAACTGGGTGGTGTGGAACATCAGAGGGATTTGGCGGCTCAAGTTTACAGCATTAAAAGTACCATCTCAAGTGGATAAAGCCAAAGGAAAGGTTAACAGAAACATGGATATTATAGAATATAAAAGTCACCATGCAACAGTGAACCTATATAAAACCTTAATAAGACCACAGTTGGAGTTCTATGTGCTTTTGGGCTCCACACTACATTGAACCTGATTACGTCATGGTCACTGCTTTCCAAATTTTCTTCTATCTACTTGCTCTGCTTCTTTACCCAGAACCAGATCAGGTAGCGCTTCCTTCCTGGTTGTAGTAGCAATGTACTGATGGAGACAACAGTCCTGAATGCATTACAAAAAAAGCTCCCCTTTGTCACTGTTGTGTCTGTCAGTAGTAAGACACAAGACTGCAGGAGAACGGTACAACAGATGTTTACTCAACGTGGCTCACTCTGGAACTGAACTGTACAGATTACTACTCAGTGCTATATACAGGTGTGGTCACTGCCAGTACTACAGTATACATGAGCTGTAAAAAGTAGTTCCCCCCTTAAAGGTATATTCCCCTTTTAGATTAACAGTACCATAACACTCATTTAACAATTAAATATCAAACTAATTACAATTAACACTTTTAACACACAACGTTAGCTGAAAATAGTCCATTTATATATTCAGTCTTTGGGGAGGCTTTCTGATCCTTTTGGATAGCGCCTTTCCCGAGTATGTCGCTCTTGGTGCGGAGGTGATTCTGGCACCCTGTCGTCGGTTGGGTCATCAGCTTCCGATGCTACTGTTTCTGGGGTAGATGCGACCTGTACGTCGGGTTCCTCACCAGGTACGTATGGGCGAGGCATGGGCCAACTTGTTCCTGTGACTCTAGGATCTGGTCAGCATGGCATCTCACGATGTTCTCCCCAACGTACACTGTGTACATTAGTGGGCCCTGCCGTGTGCATATCGTTCCTAGCTGCCATTTTTCTGTTCGGTAGTCACGGGCCAAGACTGGTTGCCCTACATTGAAGCTCCTTGTTGGCTTCTCATGGATGTGCTGGAATTGCTTACTCTCAACATCTCTTCGTACGTTTGGTCTGAGCAAATCCAGGCGAGATCTTAACCTTCGGTTAAAGAACATCATGGCCGGGGCCTGGTTGGTGGCTGCATGTGTCGCATTCCGGTAGGCGAACAGGAAATTGTCCACCTTATGCTGCAGCGGAATGTTGTCATTGTACATAGCCTTTATTGCCTTCTTAAAGGTTTGTACGAACCTCTCAGCCAATCCATTTGTGGCTGGATGATACGGGGTGGATGTGTAATGCTTTACCCCATTCTTCTGCATAAACCTCCGGAACTCTTCGGACACAAACTGTGGTCCGTTATCGGAGCAAATCTGTTCTGGCAAGCCGTTCCTGGCAAAAATGGTCCGTAGGACTGCAATAGTTTTCTCCGTGGTGGTGGAGGACATTTTGATGACCTCAGGCCATTTCGAGTGCGCATCCATGGCTATTAAAAACATTGAGTCCATGAATGGACCAGCAAAATCAATATGCACCCGTTGCCATGGAGATGAGGGCCACTCCCATGGGTGTAGAGGGGCATGTGGTGGTGCATTTTGGACTTTCTGGCATCCTGAGCAGCTCTTGGTCAGGTCCTCGATTTGTTTATCGATTCCTGGCCATCACACATAAGCCCTGGCAAGGCTTTTCATTTTTACCCCTCCCAGATGACCCTCATGAAGCTCATTGAGCACTCTATCCCTTAACTTGGGTGGAATTACCACTCGGGATCCACACATCAAGGTCCCCCGGCACACTGACAGCTGTTCTCTTCTTCTCGAGAATGCTGGCAACAGTGAGTCGCCATGTGCTGGCCATCCCTTCACTGTCAAATCATATACCCGAGACAGTGTCGGGTCATTTCGGGTCTCCTTTTCTATACGAGCGTTAGTTACCGGTAGGTATTCAACCATAGTCGAATGAAATATTTCGACAGGATCCACTGCTGGTGCTTCCTCCGCAGTAGGCAGTGGCAGGCGTGATAACCCATCAGCATTTCCATGCTGTTTCGTGCCCTTATATTCAATCTCATAGTGGTGCGCCCCTAGAAAGAGTGACCATCTTTGTAGTCGTTGCGCAGTCATCACCGGAACGCCCTTCTTCGGATTAAAAATGGAGACAAGAGGCTGGTGGTCAGTCAGCAAGGTGAATTTCTGCCCGTGCAGATAGTGATTGAACTTTTTCACTCCCCACACTAGGCTGAGGGCCTCCCTGTCAATCTGGGCGTAGTTATTTATCGTGACGCAAAGGCTGTTGGCCTCTCTGAGCCGTCCGAGAATTTGTGCGACAGCACCGCTCCAATGCCGTAGGGTGACGCATCACACACCAACCGAATTGGTAGTGCTGGGTTGAAATGGGCCAATACCTCTTTCGATGTGATTAGTGTTTTGCTCTTCTGGAAAGCTTGTTTACATTCGTCACTCCACTTCCATGGCACTCCAGTTTGCAGTAGGGTGTTCAGTGGGTGTAGTATTGTAGACAAATTTGGCAAGAACTTATGGTAGTAGTTTACCAGCCCAAGGCATGACCTCAGT
The DNA here is from genome assembly GCF_052327205.1 of Somniosus microcephalus. Classification (NCBI taxonomy): domain Eukaryota; kingdom Metazoa; phylum Chordata; class Chondrichthyes; order Squaliformes; family Somniosidae; genus Somniosus; species Somniosus microcephalus. The sequence goes on along the minus strand of NC_140994.1, from coordinate 95,113,863 downwards.
TGTGACACGTTTTCCTGTGCTGGAGCCTTGACTACTGCCTCAATCTTTTCTGGGGACTTATGTAACCCCACTTTATCGATAACGTGGCCACAATACGAGATCTGTTTTTTAAAAAACTCGCATTTGGGGCGGTTAGCTCGGAGCCCATATTCCTTCAAACTAGTGAGCACCTGCTCCAGGTTGGCGAGGTGATCACTGTCATTTTCGCCCGTGACCAGGATGTCGTCCAAATAACACTGGGTCCCTGGGATCCCTTGCAGGACTTGTTCCATTGCCCTTTGCCAAATAGCCGGAGCTGATGCTACCCCAAATACCAGCTGGTTGTATTGGTAGAGACCTTTAAGGGTGTTGATTGTGAGTTATTTTTTTGATGCTTCTTCTACCTCCATTTGCAGATACACCTGGGCCAAATCAATCTTAGTGAAGCGTTTCGCTCCAGATAGCGAGGCGAAAATATCTTCAATCCGCGGAAGTGGATATTGCACGGTGTGAAGGACTGGGTTCACTGTTACCTTAAAGTCATCACAGATGCGAACCTTCCTTGGTTCCCCAGGCGTGCTGCTCAACGACTTTTTCATTACAGGGACGGTGGGTGTAGCCCACTCGCTCCAGTCTACCTTGGACAGTACCCCTGAAAGTTCCAAACTCTCCAGCTCTGCTTCGACAGCTGGGTGGATCGCAGAAGGTACCGGTTTGGCCTTAAAAAATTTTGGGCTTGCGTTTTCAGCGATTTTAATTGTTGCTGTCATGCCTTTTAGTGTTCCGAGTCCTTGCTGGAACACTTCTTGCGCGTCGGTTAGGATCTTTGACAGTCGCCCAGGTGTGACGTCATCATCCTTTTTGGCAGCCACAGTCAGTGCTTGTATGGAATGCCAATCCAGCTGTATTTTCCGGATCCATTCACGTCCCAGTAATGGTGGTCCTCCATCTTGCAATACATACAGGTCTAGTTTTGGTGTTTCCTTACCGTTATATATAACAGTCACACTTATTTTTCCTTTGGGGTAGACTTTTTGCCCCGTGTACGTCTTCAAAATAATTTTTGTGTCTCTCAAGGGTATATGTGAGAATAGCCGCTCGTAGTGCCGTCGGTTTATGACTGTTAGGGCTGATCCTGTGTCCAATTCCATTTTTACCTGGACTCCTGCTATCTTGTGAGTGACCCAAATGGTTCGGTGATCCTCCGTTTTGATCACATTATGTAGTTTCAGACAACTCAGCTCCCTGTTTTTGGAGTTGGTATCACTCTTTTGTTCGCCTGAACTATTCTCCGTCACCTTATGTACCTTCTTGTACTTTTCTTTTGGAGATTTCTTATTGCTGGTTTTCTTTCCCGACCTGCAGTCTTGTGCTATGTGTCCTACTTTTCCACACTGTCTGCACACTTTGTCTTTGAACCAGCAATCATTGTGGTCGTGTGTTGTTCTGCCGCAGTGATAGCACTTCTCTGTTCTGTATGACATTTTGTTTGTGCCATATTCTTGCGGTCTCTGTTGTATCTCTGCAGCGCCCCGTGCTGCTGCTTTATATGATACCACAATGCTGAAAGCCTTGTCCAGCGTAAGGTCCTTTTCAGATAAATGCCATTTCTGGGTTCCTTCACTTTGAAGCCCACACACAATCTTGTCCCTTAAGGTATCTGCCAGACCCGTTCCAAACTGGCAGTGTTTCGATAATTTGCGCAGTTCTGTTAAATATTCAGCATTGCTTTCATCCTTATGCTGGTTCCATTTGTGAAACTTGAATCTTTCTGCTATCAGCAGCGGTGTGGGGTTTAAATGTTCCTGTAGTATCGTCACTATGTCTCCAAAACTCTTTTCCACTGGCTTCGCTGGGGTTACTAGATTTTGTAATAAGCCATACGTCTTTGCACCCATTAAATTTAACAATACCGGCGCTTTCTTGTCATCTGACACCTCATTTGCCTTGCAGTATACCTCTATTCGTTCGACATATGTAGTCCAATCTTCGACTTCATTGTCAAATTCAGTGATACTGCCACTCTTCGGCATTTTGGGTGTGGTTTAAAATGGCATCTCCCGCGCTTTCCTTCCTCCCCTGCTGCTGCCAACGCCACTCTCGGCGGTCCTCGTGGCAATGGCGGCGCCCTGTAGGTTTCGCGCGCTTCTCCTGCGCTGCTGCCAACGCCGCTCTCGGCGGTCCTCATAGCAATGGCAGCGCCTCGCGGGTTTCTGCGCGTCTCTCTCCCTCTCCTCGACGCTGCTCGGCCCCTGAACACCGGCTGCACCCTGTGCACTCTGCCCTCTCTCTCTCTCTCCCGTCGACGCTGCTCGGCCCTTTGCTGTGCCACTCGGTCGGGCTCTAGCCCGCCGCTGTCCGGGAAGGTTCTGTGCACTACCTGTTGCCAGCCCATTTCGCTGGACCACCGTGACTGGAAAGCCAAGCCTGGCTCTCAACAGCCTCCCCCGCAATTCTCGAGTCTCTGCTGGATGACTGGGCGGTTGCCCATGGTCGATGCCCATTTCTCTGGCCTTGGCCTCCAATCTACTGGTCTCCAGGAACGAATCCCTGGGAGATGATGCAGAGTTGCAGATAGGATCGAATTTGCCTCATCGCCAATGTTGTGTCTGTCAGTAGTAAGACACAAGACTGCAGGAGAATGGTACAACAGGTGTTTACTCAACGTGGCTCACTCTGGAACTGAACTGTACAGTTTACTACTCAGTGCTATATACAGGTGTGGTCACTGCCGGTACTACAGTATACATGAGCTGTAAAAAGTAGTTCCCCCCTTAAAGGTATATACATTACAGTCACCACAAATATTTTCCCTGTTGATTTTCGATACTTGATTCTCCTAAAATGATCATTATTAATACACACCCCTCTAAGTTATCTACAAATTTCCTCCTGCACTTCCATTCCATTGTTCAGCAGTCTGTAATATATTCCTGGGAATGTGACTGATCCCTTGCTGTTTCTCAGCTCTTTTTAAATCCTTATGATCTTGTATTTTGATATTGTCTCCAGTTTTCTCAGGACAGCTGCCTGTTGTGCCTATTAATTTCTGATAAACAATTTGCCAAATTACTGTAAATCAAAATTATGAGTCATTTCAGGTTTCTTATTGAAAGATTTAATCTAAAATACAGTTGAAGCTTTACATTTGCTGAGGCAACACCTTTCATTCATAAGTTATAAAATTACATTGCTTTGCAGAAGATTTACAATTTAATCCAGACATTAAATGCAATAGGATTTCTATTTGCCCACTTTGTGACATCAAGTACAAGTTCATTTCTGCATGTAATTCCACCCTTGTATTCACCAAATAAAACATCTCACTTACTCTAGCTGGTATCTAAGTGGTGGCATTTAAACATTATAATAGGTCATTCTTAATAATTGCAGTTTCCATAGTAATTAAAATAGCAGCTTTAACATGTGGCATTTTACTCTTAGCCTCACAAAGAAAATCCCATACAAATCAGGCTAACTTCTTTGAAAAGAATGTTGTGATCTGCCACAGAATCAAGTCTGGAAGAGAAACAGGTAACATATTTCCTTACACTGTTTAATCAAATCTACAACCATTGTTGTACACTTGGTGGAAGAGAAACTATGGCTATTAACTTTGTAGACCTATTCTAGGTGGTCTGCTCTCTTGTATACACTGCTGAGCTCCTTCTTTCTCTTCAACAATTAAACATTACAATAGTTAAAGGCCTGGAAATTTCTGGGGCCCCACTCTGCTGGTATAAGTGCAGCAGAGCAAAACCCTCACCGTGCCCTCATTAGCTCAACTGCCTGAGGTCACCGCGAGGCTTAAACAGGCCAAACAAAAAACATTTATTTTAAAGTCATCAGTTCCCAAGGGGGCCACTATGACATTAGAAAAGTTTATTGATCTCCTCCAGGAATGATTACCTTATTCTGGTGATGGTTTGGGGCCTTTAAAAGGCCACAAAGGGACTCACACCAGGAGGGAATTTTAATTCCCAAGGGTTGGGGGCGGGTGGGAAGGTAAAAATTGTAAAATTCTCAAACCTGACCCCAACCCGCCTCCAACATGCCCACTTCCGCGTTGACTATTCCAACGCAATCCTAGCCGGTCTCCCACGTTCTACCCTTCGTAAACTTGAGGTCATCCAAAACTCTGCTACCCGTGTCCTAATTCGCACCAAGTTCCGTTCACCCATCACTCATATGCTTGCTGACCTACATTGGTACATGGTTAAGCATTGCCTCGATTTTTACAATTCTCATCCTTGCTTTCAAATCCTTCCATGGCCTTGTTCCTCCCTACCTCCTACAGCCCCACAACTCTCCGAGATAGCTGCGCTCCTCTAATTCTGGCCTCTTGAACATCCCTGATTTCAATCATTCCAACATTGGTGGCCGTGCCTTCAGCTGCCAAGGCCCTAAGACCTAGAACTCTCTGCCTAAATCTGCCCGCCTGTCTACCTCTCTTTCCTCCTTTAAGAAGCTCCTTAAAACCTACCTCTTTGACCAAGCTTTTAGTCATCTGCCCTAATATCTCCTTATGTGGCTCGGTGTCAAATTTTGTTTTATAACACTCCTGTGAAGTGCCTTGGGATGTTTTACTACATTAAAGGCGTTATATAAATACGTTGTTGTTGTTGTTTAACGGAGGCGCGTTTAGCTGCGTGTGAGTAACCTGCTCGCCGGAAGCGGGTCGATCATTATCACAGGTGGGTTGATCATTATCTCTCAGGCTAATGAAGCGCATTTCAAATGATTTCAACAGGGATTTGAATTTAACGCCTCCAGTATGGGTTTACCAGGGCTTGGGAAACTTGCCCGTGAAACGGGTGCGAGATTCAGCGGCACTTCATGGGGGTGTTTAAAGTTCTGATTGTCCGATATCACTAAAGGCTCAGTAGTTATAGCTGATTTGTCAGTTCCCTCTGGCAAATGTTTTGCAGAGAGTTCCTGTGATCATAGACATTTCAAAAGTTTGGAGGATTTCAAGCGGACAACATCTAGATGGGGGGGCAGTGGGAGCCATGGATGTTTTCGATGGGACATTGGATAAGGAAGACAATCATCATCCATGGCAGCAACGTCGTGCTGTGGTGGGATCTGCAGAGGCACAAAAGAGAGGTGCACAAGAGAGAGGTGCACAACACAGACCTGAGCAATACAGACCTAGAGAATAGAGTGGAGCACAGCAGAGAGGAGAACAGAGTGGAGAACAGCAAAGAGGAGAGGAAGAGAGAGGCCAAGGTCGCAGGAGGAATTACCCACATGGGAAGGTCTATAGGCAGATGCTCAACTTCCTTGACCTATCTGAAGAGCAGTGCTTCCGCAGGCTCAGATTGACACGGCAGGTGGTCAAAGACATCTGTGACTTCCTTCAAGAAGAGCTGCGTCTTGCTGGACCTGGTGGCCATGCATTGGCTGTCGCTGTGAAAGTCACCACTGCCCTCAATTTCTTTGCCTCTGGCTCCTTTCTGTGCACCACTGGAGACATTTTGAGGGTCTCACAGTCAGCTGCATATAAGGCAGGTCGCAGATCGTTGTTTGCCAGGGCGTCGACTTATGTCAACTTCCCCGTGACGACAATAGTCAGAATGAGTGGGCAGTCGGATTTGCGTTATTGGTTGACTTCACACAGGTACAGGGTGCCATCGATTGGACACTCATGCCAATCCGAGCACCCCCAAATCAACCAGGAGGTTTGATCAATTGCAAGGGAATTCATTCCATCATTGTACAGCTGGTGCGCAACCACAAGAAGAGATTCATGCAGGTGTGCACCAGATTCCCTAGGAGCTGTCATGATGCTTTTATACTGCAGCAGTCCAATATTCCAAACCTCTTCGTACCAGGAAACAGAATTAAGGGTTGCCTCGAAGGAGACAAGGGATACCCCCTTCAAACTTGGCTCATGACATGTGTGAGGAACCCCATCAATGAGGCGCAAGTGCACTACAACAATAGCCACATGACCACCAAGTGTGTCATCGAGCAAGCCATTGGCATGTTGAAGATGCACTTCAGGTGCCTAGATACCATCTTAAACATTCACTCCCTCCACCACCTGTGCACCGTGGTTGCAGTGTGTACCATCTACAAGATGCACTGCAACAACTCGCCAAGGCTTCTTCGGCAGCACTTCCCAAACCCGCGACCTCTACCACCTAGAAGGACAAGGGCAAGCAGGTGCATGGGAACATCACCACCTCCAAGTTCCCCTCCAAGTCACACACCATCCTGACTTGGAAGTATATTGTCGTTCCTTTATCGTCGCTGGGTCAAAATCCTGGAACTCCCTCCCTAACAGCACCGTGGGAGTACCTTCACCACATGGACTGCAGCGGTTGAAGAAGGTGGCTCACCACCATCTTCTCAAGGGCAATTAGGGATGGGCAATAAATGCTGGCCTTGCCAGCGACGCCCACATCCCATGAACGAATTTTAAAAAATCATGAAGCAACTGAAAGGGTAAGTTGGCACTACCTTACAAGAGTGACTACACTTCAAAAGTACTTAATTGTCTGAAAAGCCAGAATGAAAAGTGTAATGAGGCAATCAACTTGAAATCGGAGAATCCGACCCGCTATGTTTTCTTCGTGATTCATGCATGCAATTCCCCCACTCCACTCTGAACCCATCTTTGCTTTAATATTGGAGTCCAGGTCTCAGGTGGCGTGTGTTCTGCTGAGACCTTTCAAAGTCCATGGCCTCCCTGTCTGGAATTTAAAGGTCCCATCTAAACAGGATAGAATTTCAGGACCAAGGTTTTTATTTCTAACTGCATAAAGGATTAAATAACATATAAGCTTGCCATGTCGATGTTGCAGAATGAGGAAACTGATTCTTGGCATAGTTTCTTGACAGCATTCCAATCATGTGAAAAGCAGTAACAGTTGGTTTATAAATTGGTAATGATTCTTCCATTCAGTTCCCTGGTGTAAAATACTGAGATTAACCTGAGTCAGTTTAGGTTTGAGGCAGACAGCAGTATAGTGGATAATATTTCCCACTGTTGCAGTTTGTTCGAAATTCCTGGGACTTGGGGGGAACACATGGAAGTTACATCTGGGAAGATGGACCCAAATGTGGGTTGGATGACTGGACCTAGTAATTCCAGTTGGGAGGATCGCAGGTTGGTATTCTACCACCCACACCCCCTACCCCACCCATATCAAGAGACTGTGATGGGAGGAGCTCCTGGTTTCCCCAGGAAATATTTTCCCTTTACTCCCTAAAAACAAACAACTATATCTCCAAAGTTGAGAAGACAAACTTTATCATTAATGACCCTGAGTAGAACTTCACATGTAAGGGGCATCTAATGGGACCTCAAATATGGAAGTTGGCAATCAAGCAAACTATCCTGGCTGGTGTTATGGTTGGCAGCCATGTGGCCATCCGAGTCCCTACAGACAATTCCATGTGGCCATCCGAGTCCCTACAGACAATTCCATGTGACCATCCGAGTCCCTACAGACAATTCCATGTGGCCATCCGAGTCCCTACAGACAATTCCATGTGGCCATCTGAGTCCCTACAGCCAATTGCATGTGCCTATCTAAGGCCCTACAGGTAATGCCATGTGCATTCACAAACTGCAAGGAGTTCTACTCCATCAGTGTGCAGGTAGTTAGTGATCATCAGTACAAGATGCCGGTCAATGCCCACTTTACAGGCAGCAGTCATGACACTTTTACTTTCAGACAATCTTCTACATTTGGGTTATTTGAAGGAGAAGGCAGACTGAAAGGATGGATTGCTGGGGGGTGGGGGCGGGGGGATTTTCCTGAGGATTCTCCCACTCTGCTGCTGTAACTTTGGTGGAAGTTTGGCAGAATCCCCTTTAATCTCTGCCTAAAACATGAAGGGCTAAAAATTCAATTAGGCCCAAAAATGGGCTCAGGGATCGCGATGTGCCCGTTGAAAGTAGTGCAGGCAGCCTGCGATATTCATGCTGCTTGCTAATTAACATTATTGATGTGTGCAGCCCAGTGCTGAGAGCACTGCTGAGTGGCTGATCACTCAGCAGCGGGCTCAAGTTCATGTGAGGCGAGCTCTATTTAAAGCTAGCCTCCATGTTTAAACGCAGTCTGCACCTCTTAAAGGGGAGGTGCATTCTGCATTCAGCAACTCCTTGAACTGGTTTTCAAGGCAACTGTTAGGCAGCATGGCTCAAAAGGGCAAAAAAGGGCAAAAAAGGGCACCAAGGTTCTCCGACACAGCACTGGAGGCCTTAGTGCATGGGATAGAGCAGAGGAGACAGGTCCTCTACCTGCAGGGGGCTAGGAGGCCATCCAGACTCACAGTCAGAAGGCAGTGGGAGCAGATAGCTGAAGCGGTCACTGCCAGCAGTCTTGCCCCGAGGAACTGAATCCAGTGCCGAGAAGATTAATGACCTCATACGCATGGTCAAGGTCAGTGAATGCATCTTCAAAAGCGGTCTCACACCAATTGCACCACTAGCCTCACACACTGCTCAATGCACCACACTCCCATCACTCACCTACCAACAATCTCTATGAATCATGACTCATACCTCACATTCATAGCTTCACCTCACCCTCACACACTTACCACTGCTGTAAACCTCACACGCACATCTCACACCTTGCACACACTGCCAGCTATTCAACCATGACAGGCACATCACCCAGCCACATTGCACCACACTCACTGACACACTTCCCTTTCTCTTGCAGGGGAAGTCTGCATATCCTGACCCAACTGGAGGGGACCGTGCTTGATATTATTGATGGGGCCGTCACTGAGGCCGTGGCAACCACCTCACCACAACCCTACCCTTGTGCCTTTCTCCTTTCAGATACCCAAGAGCTCCAAGTTTCCTAGCCAGTGCAGGTAGCGCAAGAGGAGAGTGATGGAGAAGAAGAGACACAGTCACTCGATCTCACACTCATAGGCACCAGCTCAGAAACTGGCACTGCATGCACTTTAGAGGGTAGTATAGAGGTGGGATCTGAATGTGGTGAGTCATCGGGCACGAGTATCCACGAGTATAGCGCAGGTGCCAGCTCCCCGGAAGGCGAGGTCGCACACGAGTTCTGCTGAAGAGGATTCCGGTAAGGACTTCGATGAGGCGGCCTTCAGAAGAAGGGTGATGAGCATGCACACAGAAATGCTTGGTACAATGGCGGGCCTGTCAGAGAGCCTATTGTCACTGTAAAGGAGCAGTAAGAGGTCCGGCACCAACCTTGCACAGGTCTTTGCACAGAGTTTGGAGCCCATGATTTCCAGGATGGAAAGGATGGGCAACTCCATTAGAGCACTTGTGGATCCAACCATGATGCAGGGTCTGATGGGCGATGTCACAGCTTCCATTGCAGCACAAGCGGAAGCGACCCAACGTCTGAGTGCTACAGTGGAAGCTTAGACTTCTGCCATGCAGGCTGAGCTTGCTGCCACGCAAGCTCAGCCTGCTACCATCGTGGCTGCGTTTACGAGTGTGGAAAGGGACTTGCAGGATGTCAAAGCAGTCCTCAACAGATTACTAGGATTGCTGAGGCACCACCCCAGGGGAGTGGCAGTGGTTCCGTGGAGCTCAAACTGCTGTCCTCTCTGAGGATGACATCATTCGTACTTCCACCACTGCCACTCCGCAGTGCCCTTGCTGTTGCCTGTCAGCCAGCCAGCCCAGACTGCTGCTGCCCATGCTGAAATGGTGCAGTCTACAGCAGGACCTTCTAGACCCAGAGCTGCTCGAGGTCATCCTGCAAGTCCATCTGAAGTCTCCCCCACTGAAAGTCAGCAGACTTCCACCAGCCACTGGGGGAGCACTTCATAGGAGCACCTGATCAGGAAGGGGCACCTGACGCCAGGCAAAGATACACAGAAGACAGGCACTTAGGAAATGCACAAGGGTGATTAGTTGACTTTGTTATGTAGTATTGGATTGAATCATTTATAAATGTTGTTTGGAACATTTGCTTTGTGGTGGCTTTCATTTCAGCATTATGGCCAAGAGGATGCGTGACAGAGGGATGATAAGATGGGGTAGTGTTAAGCAACAGCGATCTGGTTTTTCATTCAGGGGAACCAGAGTCTGATGATGCGCTCATGGACAGCCCATCCGGAACGTGGATGTGCAGGCTGCTTCCTCCCTTCCTACTCCTACTCTTGCTCTTCCTCCTCCCTTCCTCCTCCTGAGGTGGTCGCGGAACCTGTGGCAGCAAGGGCTGCGCCCTCATGATGGCCAAGTTGTGGAGGATGCAGCAGACCACGACGAATTGGGACACCCGCTCGGGCAAGTACTGGAGGGCTCCTCCTGAGCAATCAAGGCAGCGGAACCATTGCTTCAGCACGCCGATGGTCTACCTAGCAGCCACCCTCGGGTTCGACGTGGTGGCTGGAAGATTGCTGACACAACGGACTTGCACAGGATGAAGGCATCATAACTGCTGCCAGGATACTGAGCATTCACCATCAGGATGTGTTGGGCGTGGTCACTCACCAACTGCACATTAAGTGAGTGGTACCTTCTGCGGTTACGGAACATCTCACCATTGATATGTGACACCTGCAAAGCCGCGTGTCTGCAGTCGATGGCACCCTGCACCATGGAGAAGCCTGATATCCTGGTAATGCCATGTGAGCGCTCCTCCTGCTTCTCTCTGTTCAGAGAGAAGACAATGAAGTCCCCTTTCCTAGTGTACAGAGACTCTGTGACCTCTCGGATGCAGCAATGGACAACGAACTGCGAAATGTTTGCTATGTCGCCTACTCCAGCCTGGATGGCTCCGCTGGTGAAAAAATTCAGGTCACTTTGAGGGCCACTGGCAGAGCTGTCGTCATCCTGCTCTGAGGCTGCAGGTCTGGCTCCAAGAGGTGGCCACCTCCTTGGTGAAACAGAGCCGCTGAACACACTGCTCCTGGTTTAGGTGCAGGTAGGAGAAGTGCTCCCTGAAGACTCTAGGTGGGTAAGGCCTCCTGCTGAGAGCCCTCCTCCCCCTTCTCCTTTTTGCTGTCTCTGCTCCATCTCCCTGTCATGCTGCAGCACAAGGGGACTACAACTAGAACCCCCATGACTGGGAGCAATTGGTGTACTCAGAGGCCTCCCAGTAGCAACCAGCACCTTCCCATCATCCAGCAAGACTCCCTGCACACTTTAACAACTTTTTAAATCTCTTCCAGCAACCCAGTACTCCTATAAATTCTGCAAGAGCCAGTACAAAAGCAATAATCAACTTTATTGCAAGTTGAATGTATCCCTTTAAGTAGCGTTGGTGGTGGGTCCTTTGTGCAGCTGAACACGTGTTCAGCTGTGCATGTTTAGGAGAAGGCATTGAATGGAAAATGGCAGGTTGCGCGTCAAGTCAGTGTGTACATCATGATCTGCCTATTCTGCATACTGCACGCACATACTGCCCGCGCTATCGCCCTCACCAAGATTGCAAACAGTGCAAACTGCACTGGAAGTAGGCGGACGCCATTTTTTTTTACAAAAAACAACCAAAGCCACTGGCGCTAAGGAGCTGAATTTTGCATGGGAGAGAACAGTTGGATGGATTGCCCATGGGAGGTGCTCAATTTTGCGATCGGCCAAACTTTCAGTGGTGGGGGAGGGGGAGTTGGTGAGTCTCCCAACCAGCCTCATCATGTCAGAAGAAAGCTTTGGGGGCATTCCCAGGCTACAGCAACTGAGAGTCGGTGTGAGCTCTGCAATGGGCCTATCAAGGCCTCAAAAGATTCCTAAGCATTGCTAATTGGGGATTAAGTTAAAATTGAGGCCCACATTTCCATTGGGAATTTTTATTTTTTAATTGCTACTACCTATTCAGCCTTTCCTGTATGGCTCACTCCGCCATTGGAGCGACATGGTTTCATTCCACTTTTCCTCAGGCACCTCTGCTGTGCCCCTACCAATGCAAGCCACCTGCTCCAACTATTTAAATGACTTCATCCCCTCGAGTTGGGAAGGGAGTCTATATCCTTCTCTGTCAGCGGCTGGCAGATCTGGTCTGTCACACTTCTGGTGTCACATTAGGAATCCCCGAATCTTGGGACTATTTTATCAAGAAAATTCCTTTGGGGTTTGCCTATGGATCAATATAAAAGGGCTTCTTTTTCATACCCTCGGTAGGAAAAAGAAAGAAAAAATAACTTGCATATAGCATTTTTTATACAGCATCTTTCACATTCTCAGGACATCCCAAAGCAGGTCACAACCAATGACTTTTTAAACTGCAGTCATGTAGTCACTGTTCTTATGTTTACAAATATAGCAACCTTATTGTGCACAGCAAGGGCCCACAAACTGCAAATGAGATAAGTGACCAGTTAATCTGCTTTTGGTTGAGTGAGAAATTTTGGCCAGGACACCAGGAGAACTTCCTGCTCTTCTTGAATAGTGACATGGGATCGGGGTCTTGGGTTAACATCTCTTCCAAAATATAGCATCTCTGACAATGCAGTACTCCTTCAATACTGCACTGTCAGTGTCATCATAAATTATGCACTCAAGTCCTAGACCAAGGATGTAACCTCTTGATTCAGATGTAAGAGTGCTACCAACTAAGCCAAACTGACACTGAATAGTTGAATAAGCAAGTTAATGCAATAATTGTTCAAGACTCAACAGCCAGATTAATGCATCAGATGCCCAAGCTTCTTTTTTCACATCTGTTGTCCTTTAACCAATGCTCACTTTGAATTTTTATACAATAATCTCCCCAGATCTAATCCTCAAAATAACAGATTACAGTCTGATGTGTCACTTATGCACATTGCCCAGCATTTGTGATCTGCTTTAAAAAAAAAAATTGATAACGCCTCTACTAATATCTTAAATTCCTGTGCCACAGAGGAGAGTTCCTCGATTGAATTCAGATTGGCAGGACAAAGGAAGCCATATTGAATGCCCCTATAACATGGAATCGCTTGATTCCATTACAATAAGACTGGCATTCTGCAGGTTATTTGACATGAATGGGAAGATCTTCGAATGGTTGGCTCCCAGCCTTAAGTCACCTTTCTTCCACACTGCCTTAAGAATCTAGTTTTCTTGCAACTTGACATTTTGAAGATAAGCACATGTAGTCCATTTTGTAGAGTTGGAGAACTATGTGCTCAGTCAACTTCCAGTTCTGGAGATTTTCAAAATCCAGAAAATCCTGCAAACAGGGCTGTGGTATTTATCCACTCAACACCTTCAGCAGACCTATTAAATGGAGATGTTCCTCTGAGTGATTTTCTATATCATAAAGCTCCTTATCAGATCCCACTGTATTATTTTTCAGCAGATCAAGCTAATTCAAGGCACACAACAACAACAAATTGCAATAGTATTTTGCACCTTTAATTAGTAAAACTCCCATGGCGCTTCACAGGAGCGTTATCAAACAAAATCTGACACTGAGCTACGTAAGGGGATATTAGGACAGGCGAAGAGGTAGGTTTTAAGGAGCGTCTTAAAGGAGGCGGAGAGGTTTAGGAAGGGAATTCCAGAGCTTTGGGCCGAGGCAACAGAAGGCACGGGCACTAATGCTGGAGCGATGGAAGAGGCCAGAATTTATTTGTCCTTTTGTCAACATTTTTACTTTCTCCCCTCCTTCAGTCCTCTTCTGTCTCCTGCAGCTCTTTCTGTTCCTATGCCATGATTCTTTCTCAGCATTGAGATTTCTGTATACAAAGAATAGAGCTCCAGGGAATAACATTGTCTGGCAGAGGGAGCAATGTGTGAAGATTTGCCACTGGTGCCCTGTGTGAACTTTATACGATTGATAAAGAACACTGAGGTACAGCTGCGGCAGATTTTGCGTATTAACGTGTACAGTACTAGCAGCTCTTATGGTGCTACTCCAATTTCAATGTTGTACATTACAAGCAGTCAGGCCACATCATTTTGATGTTTGCAGTAGGAACCTCTTTGTTATTATAGATACAGGTGCAGGAGGTACTTGTAAATAACAAATGGGCTTGTGAGAACAGTTACGTGCTTTGAGCAAATTAATCCCAGCTCAGAGAGGACAAAACCTTCCTCTAGATATGGCTCAGTCATGAGCTGGAACATGTTGTGCTGTGGAGTGTTGGAGAGTCAGCAGCCCAGTGAGGAAAGGCAGAACACTTGGGACACCTTGACTAACCTCAGCGCAGCATTTAAAAAAGGAAAAAATACAGATTCTTCCACGACTTCCATCCACCTCAGGGAAGCAGGGAAATTGGCTATAGTTATTCCCATCCTGTTAACTCACTATTTTTGACAATAATTGGAACATTTTTGTTTGAATCGCAATTCAAAATAATTATTCTTCAGGAATGCATTTTATTGAACAACTTCAGAAAAATAAAAATTCAGAATAGCAGTGGGTTCTCCAACATTCCTCCCTTAGTCAACATCTCCAAAAACAGAATAACTAGTCATTCATTTCTGTACTTGTTTATAAACTGTTAAATCTCTAATTTCTTCTAATTCTGATGAAAGGTCAACAACCTGAAACGTTGGCCCCAATATTTATTGGGGGGAGATTTCCAAGCAGGAGGTCGAGTTCTGGTGGAGTTTTAAGCTTGCGCCTTTTTTTTAACAAGTTCCCATCCGGAAACCAGCCTGATTGACAGGCTTGACTCCCTGCCGGGCAGGGAATGCTGCAGAAGAAACTGCAGCCCAGGAGCAGGTAAGTTCACATTTCGCAGGGGGGTCCGATCGTGGGCGGTCGGTGGGTGGGTGGGCGGGGGTCTGATCGCAGGGAGTGGGAAGCAGGTTCGCTTGCGGGGCTGGGGGAAGCACTGCTCTATTTCTCCACAGATGCTGCCTGACCGGCTCAGTGTTTCAGCATTTTTTGTTTTTATTTCAGATTCCCAGCATCCACAGTATTTTGCTTTCAATTCAATTTTTCTTTGTGGGATCTTGCTGTGTACACATTGGCTGCTAGTTTGCTTACATAACAGTGACTACACTTCAAGAGTCATTCTTTCGCTGTGAAGCAATTTTGGATTTCCCAAACATGTAATAAGATGCTATATAAATGCAAGTTCATTCTTTAACATTCAATTAGTACATAGACGTCTAACAATTCTGCGTGAATTCGCCACTAGTAAACAATACAATTAATAAAAGCACAAGAATAACCTGAAGAATTCACCAGTTGACAATCGCACGCATCATGATTTTCCATCCATTTTGAATGGGAAATTTTAGGGGCTGTGCACAATTTCCTAATATGTATACCTGCCAGCCAACGCTGCACACTGGGAGCATGCATTCAGAAAATCTGTCCCTATAACTATACTTTGGTGAGTTCCATTGTCAGTGTGATAATAATTCATCATTTTGTTTGTACAGTGGGCTGAGACTTTGGGCTGGATTTTAACTCAGGTGCGGGATGGTGTCATGTTATCCACATTTCGTGTTATCCGCACGAATCTAAATGGATGTGGGAGACTGATGCAATTTTAACTTAATTATCCAATTGATTTCCAACGTGCGGGAAACCTTGACAAATGGGTTTTTCATGACTGAAAGTCGTCTCCGATGATGTCATCATTGCTGCTGCATTTAAGGTCTACAGCAAGCCTTGCTTCTTCTGCAGGCTGCCAAGCTTTCTCCGTTTGGTGTGAGAGGGACCTTCAACAAGGATGACAAGCGGGAGGCCCAGATCAGCTCCTCGCTTCGACGAGGTGGCCCTGCAGGCATTGGTGGATGGGGCTAGGGCCAACAGGGAGGTGCTCTTCCCTTCCTCAGGGAGAAAGAGGCCTCCCAAGCAGACTAAGGCAGTGTGGTTGCAGGTGGCTGAGGAGGTCAACTCCTTGGGAGTCACACGAAGAATGTGGATTCAGTGCCGGAAAAGATTTCATGACCTTCAGCGCACTGGAAAAGTGAGTATGAATTTCCCATCACCCTCAATCTGATGCCCATTGCCTTTCCTCACCAGCACTCAGCTTTAGCAATCTCTTCCTCCACATCCCACTTGACACTGACATCCATGCACCCTTACCCAATCCCTCTCTCTCTATGGTCACATTCACATAACTATTCAACCATGCAGCCCTCACACTCCCTATCACTGATGCTTTGAACACAACTGACAACACACAGGGAGGGCCCTTGGTCTTGCAACCTCACTCCATCTTTGTCTCCTTCTAAGTATCTATGCAATGCAATCTCTACACTCACTCCTTCATTCTCACTCAACCTCCACTTGTCTCCCTCATTGCAGGAAAAGAGAGCTCACAACAAAAGAGAGCGAGCGAGGACAGGAGGAGGGACAGCCTCAATAGCCCACCTGACCCCCTGGGAGGAGGCGGTACTGGAAATAGTGAGAATCGAGGAGGATGCACACGTGGGGGACGGACAGACGGGTGCAACACAGCAAGCTGGTGACAGAAAAGTTTCCCATCTCTCTTTTTGACATTGCATGAGTTGCTGATAATGATTGTGAAGCTGTAACAGATGGACTTATGAGCATCTGGAAAAAGCAATGTGCATGTAGCCTTGGCATTACATCTCTGACTCTTTCCTTTACTCCCCCACAGGACCATCACAAGCATCCGTCCCCCCTAGCCAGGAAGAAGAGGCTGAGCAGCCAGGCTTCTCAGAGGAAGCTGCAACCTCTGAGGGTGCAGCGTCACCAGAATTCTGCGCACCCAGCACCAGCGCAGACACTCGCATCTCGGTGGGACCTTCGGGACATAGAGTAGTGTTGTCACCTGGTGTATCACAGCTCACAAGTGAGCATCAGCAGATTGTGGAGACAGGGACAGCAGTGGAGAGTCCTAGTCAGAGGGCGCAGGACTCTGCCAGCACGGCTCAGCAGCATGTCGACCCTCTGCCTCTGGGTCCATCCATGAGATCAGCGGTGATGGAACTCCAGTCACAGGTGCAGGAGTCTCTGGCAGGTTTTGTCTCTAGGGTCGCTGCGAGTGTGGAGCAAATGGAGGAGTCCATAGCGAACATGACCAGAGCCTTTGTGGAGTCATTGGCGCATGAACGCATCATCACGGAAAGGATGGCTACCTCCGTGGAAAGGATGGCTACCTCCGTGGTAAGGCTGGCTACCGTAGAGGAGAGGATGGCTATGGTAGAGGAGAGGATGACTATGGCCATGGAAGAGCTTAGTCGCCAGGGTATGGAAAACATGGTCATTGTTCAGAATAGAATGACATCTCTTGAGGAGCGAAAGGCATCTATTGAACAGAGAAACCAGACCTTCATGGAAGTCCGTCTGAGTAGGACTGCCATTGCAGATACGGGTCCCCATGGCCCCCCTAATGTGCAGCAAGGTGCTCTCCAGCCACTTGCAGGCACTGAGGGGGACCTGACCCATGAGAGGGAGGTTGGTGGCAGACCTCAAGGAAGTGAGGGCTCCTCTCCAAGCGCTCACACTTCCATGCCACTGCAGAGCCCTCGGTCAGAGCCCCACCAGAGTCCATACCCAAGTGAGATAGGCGTCTCAACCCCTGCACAGCCACAGGAGCAACAGACTGTTGACGAGCCCTCATAGGCTCGCAACCCCAGAGGATGCCCGCCATAGGTGTCGAGACAGGCGCAGCAGCAAAGTGAGCAAGGGGCCTCCACATCTGCTGAAGCCACAGGGGAGGCACCACGTAGGAGCACGCGTAAGAGGAAAATTCTGCACAAACAGTCACAAGGGTAGTCACTTGGGTGCAATTTTGTGTTTAGTGTAAAAATGCCATCACTTCGTTATTGTCCATAAAAATTCTGATGGCAAATGTTGCAGTTGTGGCATCTGTCATTTTGCTATTGGGACTTCCACATTGAGGGCTTAGGAATACTTGCAACTGTCAGTATGGTGGTCAGAGTGATAGGAATCCTCTGGTTCTTGGCCATTGTCAATGCTCTGGTAAGAAGCTGAGAGGCAAAAGTGTTTGATTGACTAGGCTAAGCAAATCTGGCCAGGATGAATGCGTTCCTTGCATCCCGGGCAGCAATGTTCTCACGTAATGCTGACGCTGGTTGATGGGCCTCTGCAGGATGTTCATTTTCGCATTCCTCCTCCTCATCTGAGGAGGATATGTGAGGAGCCACTTGGTCCTCAGGAATCTGCAAGCCACGACGCTGTGCCATGTTGTGAAGTGCACAGCAAACCACGACGATTCTGGAGACCCTGGCTGCTGAGTACTGCAGGGCTCCACCTGATCTATCCAGGCATCTGAAGCGCATCTTCAGCAAACCGATGGTTTGCTCGATTATGGCTCTGGTGGACATGTAGCTGGAGTTGTAGCTCTCCTCAGCTTCGTTTGATGGGCTCCTCAATGGCGTCATTAGCCATGTCTTCAGGGGATAGCCCTTGTCTCCAAGTCGCCATCCATTAAGCTGGTCTGGTGGACTGAATAGCGGAGGCACACTAGACTGGCACAGTATGAAGAAGTGATGGCAACTGCCAGGGTACTTGGCACAAACATGCAAAATTTCCTTCTTGTGGTCACACACCAGCTGAACGTTAAGGGAGTGGAAGCCCTTGCGGTTGACAAAAATACCTGGATTGCGATGGGGTGCCTTAAGGGCCACATGTGTGCAGTCAACGACGCCCTGCACTCTTTGAAAGCCTGCCAGATTAGCTAATCCAACCTGGCCTGTGCAGCTTCAGGTGGCTGAGCAGCAGCCTGGCGCTCCTGCTGCTGCTGCTGTTGTTGGTGCTGCTGTTGTTCATGGTTCTGCTGGTGCCGCGGCTGGTGTTCGAGCTCCTCTAATGCCCAGAGGGGAAGGAAATAAATGGCTCCTATGCTTCTGGTATATGCCTCAGTTGAGGAAGTGCTGAGTGAAGTGGCGAGAGGGGTTTCTCAGGAGGTCACACTGGAGATGGGTGTTTGGCTCCAACCTTCCACAGGTGTGGTTAAGCCTTCTAAAAGTTGCCCCAGACCTGAGACCACTAAGTCCTGCCAACTGCAAATCATGGCTGATCAAATATCCTCTTTAATGGTTGACCTGCAGTTGATAGTCAGCAATCCAATAGTGCTCCCGTCAGGTTTCACCATCGTGTTTCCCACCAGGCGTGTTTCACGTGGGAAAAGGGTTAAATTCACAGGGGCCTTTCAAAATAGAATTATAGAGGCCATTTAGTGCTTGTTAAGGACCTTAACGACCAGTCCCGCCTGTTGGATGCGGGATGGAGTCGGGACCATCAGACACGACTGAGTTAAAATTGCTCGGAGTTGGGAACCAGGCCGGCGGGGGGGGTCCCGCATGCCAGTTTTTGCGATTTTAACCCCCCACATGCCTCCAATCCCGCCTCCACGGCCCAATGAAAATCCTGCCCCATGTCTTATCAGTGAATTATTAGTGGACTATCTTCTGTGCTTTCAGATCGCTGCTGATTCAATATTTTCATTTTCTTAGCAAAGTTTAAATTGATGAAATAACAACAGAAAATGCTAGAAAAACTCAGCAGGCCAGGCAACATCTGTGGAGAGAAATAGAGTCAACGTTTCAGGTCGAAACTCTTTGTCAAGACTGAAGAAGCACAGAAAATGATCAGATTAAAAGACCAGTTTGGGGGCTGGGAGAGAACAAAAGAGAAGTGAAGAGACATTAAGAGGTATTCAAAATGAGACGAGATGGTGATAGGACTAGTGGAGACAAAAGACGGCTCTAGATTAGGTGTGAAATGCGCTGGCAGAATGGGAGGCAGCTGCCATGTGGGAGAGAAAAAAAAGGAACGGGGGAAGGGCCAAAACAAAGGTGTGGATAAAAAATAAGTAAAAATGTAATGGGGGCCGAGGTTATGATCTGAAATTGTTGAACTCGATATTGAGTCCGGAAGGCTGCAAAGTGCCTAATTGGAAGATGAGGTGCTGTTCCTCGAGTGTAGTTTTGGCGGCAGGACCACCCTTACATGCTGAAAGTTCACGTAGTGTGTTCAATCATTCTGCAATTTAAATTGATGAAGCTTTTTCTAATAAGTTTAAAACAGTGTAATTCTGCAAACAAGAAATTAATGAATACCTGTTCTTTTGATATGACTGCCACCTAGTGTTGAGTGTTTAGCACAGCATGATTTGTCACAGTGTGCTGACTTTCTGAATATGCGTATATATGTTCTTATATAGGCACCAAGGTGCCATTGAAACTACCAGCAAACTGTTTTGCATTTTGCAACTGGGGTTGTGAGAAACTCTGAGTGACTGAAGCTTTTTTGAAGGTTTGTGAATCTGAACAACCTTTCACCTCATTAATCTCTGCAATGATAACCTCCACTGAATTTTCTGATCTAACAGGAATCCCACTGAATCGGTGGTTGTGTGGGTTTGTGCAGGCCCATCTCATTCCTCCCTGACCCCCAGTGGTCTAGGATTAAGTTAATTATAATAATTATGGCAGGCTCTCAGGCGGTATTTCCGATCCTGTCAAGTAGGCCACCTCAGGTGGGGGGGAGGGGAGGAGAATAACTGTGGTACTGGCCACAGAGTAGTTTAGGTGGTAGGATCACCTTTACATGCTGAAAGTTCACGTAGTGTGTTCAATCATTCTGCAATTGATTGAACTAGTTTATTGTTCCCTTTAAACTTCCTTCTGCTGTATTAGAAACAGAGATTTTCATATCACCCAGCGTTGCTAATGTGTTATCACAGAAATCACAGAAACCCCACAGTGCAGATAGAGGCCATTTCGGCCCATCGAGCCTGCACCGACACACATCCCACCCAATCCCCGTAACCCCTACACCAACACATATCCCCATTTAATCCCCCTAACACTAAGGGTCAATTTATCATAGCCAATCAACCTAACCCGCACATCTTTGGACGGTGGGAGGAAACCGGAGCACCCGGAGGAAACCCACGCAAACACGGGGAGAATATGCAAACTCCACACAGACAGTCGCCCGAGGCCGGATTCGAACCCGGGTCCCTGGCGCTGTGAGGCAACAGTGCTAACCACTATGCCATCAGATAACATATTTCTATCATTAATATTTAATAATTAAAAGCTCAGAAATTCCAGGTTTCCCTCTTTAAATCAGTGTTGTCCAACAGAAATTGCTTAGTCACAGCTGTGGCTACGGTAACATTGCTTTAACCACATGCACTAATTTGAGTTGAAAAAGCTTTACATACACTCACACAATATAGGTAAACAACATATGTGTATGTTGTGGCGTACCGAGCACAGAATGGACACAATCCACTTTCCAGCCCATAGACTATAAATCAGGCGTCATGCCTTTAAGAAGGATCACACCTTTCAGAAACTCGATCTGCAACATAGTTAAGCCCAGAGCGGGGGAGGAGCAGTCGAAGCTGTGCACTGAGAAAAGACAGTTGTACTTTGTGTAGTCTCTGACTCCATTTTGTGTTCAGCATGCAGCCTCAACAATTAAACCTTTTCTGTTGAACCTCTCCGAGTTTGGTATTTTTTGCTAGGAGTACGTAGACTCCTACAATGTTTACTTAACAGACATCTGCTGCCATTCAGTAACCAAGGAAGTAAAGCTCTTGCAACAATCAAAAAAGACTCACACTCTGCTATTCATCTCACCATTTTATCAATAAATGCACAAAATGTTTAAAGTACACATTCATACACCATGTGAATATGAGTATTGAGATTGCATGTCTATTAATCATTTTTTATTTACTAAACAGAAATGCAATTAGCCACATCTGGAGTTCCAATTAGCCACATGGCTATTGAACAACACTAAAAAGAAAAGAAATTAAAAAACTTGCATTTATATAGCACCTTTCATGACCTCAGGACACCCCAAAGCACTTTGCAGCCAATTAAGTACTTTTTAAAGTGTAATCACTGTTGTAATGAGGGAACTGTGACAACCAATTTGCGCAGAGCAAGTTCCCACAAACAGCAATGAGATAAATGACCAGATAATGGCCTGGAAATTTGGGAGTGCCCATCTTAGGCACTCCCCCCGCACAGGGTTCATACCCTGCGCAGGAATGGTAGGTGTTGTGTATGTACCTTTGAGGGAATAACTGGTCTCAGACTGCAGTACCAGCAGTGACCACCCCTGTATAAAAGGCCCTAGCAGGCTTCTGTAGTTTCAGTTTCCAGGTTGTCTCCATTCAGTAAAGACTTGTTATAATCAACTCCTGCAGTCTGTGTCTCAATTATACACGGACATAATACTGGCGACGAGTAAGAAACGAACTTACCTGCAACTCGGCAGCACCTCAGACGACGTTATTGAAGGTCGAAGCCAGAAGAAAGAAAAAAAAAATCCAAAGAAACTCGAGAAACGGGCGTCGACCGTGGGCAACCGCCCTCCAAATCATCGAATTGAAAAGTGCAGGAGAGACTGTCGAGAGCCAGGCTTGGTCTCCAGTCTGTGGTTTCCCAGCTAATTGGGCTGGTGGCAGGTAGTGCACTGATCCTTCCTGGGCTGCAGCGGGCTAGAGCTCGATCGGGTGGCTCTGCAACGGGGCCGGGCAGCGAGTCGGGAAGCAAAGAGAGAGAGAGAGGGTGGAGCACACAGGGTGCGGCCGGTGCTTCGCAGCCGGGCAGCGTTTGGACCTAAGAAGAGGGAGGGAAGTGTCCCAGAGGGTCCGCTCCACGGCGGGAATGGTTCTTCAATTAACGGAGCAAATATTGAAGCATGATAGAAAAATAAAAATACCGCAGAGAGCGGCGTTGGCAGCAGCGATCGGGGAGGCGCGAAGACCATAGGGCGTCGCCATTACAGGATAGTAAAATAAATATAATCGCCAGCAACAGCGTTGGCAGCAGCGGCAGCGGCGGGAAAGCACGGGAGGCGCCATCTTAACTCGGCGGGGAAGAAGGAAAAGCGCGGGAGGCGCCATTTTGATCCATCGGGGACGAAGGCAAAGCGCGGGAGGCGCCATCTTAGATTTTCAAGATGCCAAAGACTGGCGATATCACTGCCTTCGATAATGCAATAGAAGACTGGACCACGTATGTGGAAAGAGTCGAGGTATATTGCGAGGCAAACGAAATAGCCGATGAGGAAAAGGCATCGGTATTGCTAAATTTAACGGGCGCAAGAACGTACGGCCTATTGCGGGACCTGATTACTCCAGCCAAACCGAAGGTGAAGAGTTTTAACGAAATTGTTGCTATCCTACAGGAACACCTAAATCCTACACCGCTGCTGATAGCAGAAAGATTTCAATTCCACAGGAGAAATCAGCATAAAAATGAGAGCAATGCTGATTACCTTACGGAACTACGCAAGCTATCAAAGCACTGCCAGTTCGGAGCAGGACTGGCAGATACCTTACGGGACAAATTTGTCTGTGGACTCCTGAGTGAAGGAACCCAGAAGAGGTTACTCTCAGAGAAAGAGCTGACGCTAGATAAGGCTTTCAGCATGGCCGTATCGTACGAAGCAGCAGCAAGGGGAGCTGCGGAAATACAACAAAAGCCACAGGAATACGGCACTCACGAAATGACATGGGGATTTGCAAAATGTTACCGCTGCGGCAGAACAAACCATGACCAGAAGGACTGCTGGTCCAAGGACAAAATATGCAGGCAATGCGGAAAGATGGGACACATTGCATGAGTTTGCAGGTCTGGGAAGAAGACCAACGACAACAAAAAGGCTACTAAGGAACCGTACAGGAAAGTACAAAAGGTGATGGACAGTAGTTCCGAAGACCAGATGAGCGATAGTGAATCCAGGAACAAGAGACTAAGCTGTCTCAAACTTCACAACATAATCGCAAAAGAGGATCACCGAACCATTTAGGTCACCCTCACGATAGCAGGGTCCCAAGTCAAAATGGAATTGGATACAGGATCAGCTCTAACCGTCATGAATCGACAAGACTACGAGCGGCTATTCTCACACATACCCTTGAGAGAGACATCCATTGACTTGAGGACGTATACGGGGCAAAAAGTATATCCCAGAGGAAAAATAAGGGTGCCTGTCGAATACAACGGCAAGAAAATATGGAAATTGTATCTCTACATTCTGCAAGATGGTGGACCACCGTTATTGGGACGTGAATGGATCAGAAAGATAAGTTTAGACTGGCACTCCATTCAGGCACTGACGGTGGCTGGTAAAAAGGATGACGACGTCACTCCTGGACGATTGTCAACAATCTTAGCTGATGCCAAAGAGGTATTTCAACAAGAACTGGGCACTCTTAAAGGCGTAACCGCCTCGATAAAAATAGAGGAGAATGCAATTCCCAAGTTTTTCAAAGCAAGACCGGTACCATATGCAATTCGCCCAGCCGTCGAGGCAGAGCTGGAGAATCTGGAGAAGGCAGGCGTGTTATCTAAGGTAGACTGGAGCGAGTGGGCGACACCCATCATTCCTGTCATGAAGAAAACGTTAAACAATAAGTCTGAGGAGCCAAGGAAGGTTCGCATCTGTGGGGACTTCAAGGTGACGGTGAACCCAGTCCTTCACACAGTACAATATCCTCTTCCAAGGATAGAAGATATCTTCGCCTCACTATCTGGAGGGAAGCGTTTTACAAAAATTGATCTAGCACAAGCATATTTGCAGATGGAGGTTGAAGAATCCTCTAGGAAGTATCTCACGATAAACACTCACAAAGGTCTTTACCAGTATAATCGACTGGTATTCGGAGTAGCATCAGCTCCGGCGATATGGCAAAGAGCGATGGAACAAGTCCTGCAAGGGATTCCGGGGACTCAGTGTTACTTGGACGACATCCTAGTGACAGGTGTAGATGACAGTGAACACCTTGCCAACCTAGAGCAGGTGCTCACTAGACTACGTGAACATGGGCTATGAGCCAATCGCCCTAAGTGCGAGTTTTGTAAGAAACAGATATCGTATTGTGGCCACGTGATTGATGAAGAGGGGTTGCATAAGTCCCCTGACAAAATTGAAGCGGTAGTTAAGGCTCCAGCGCCTGAAAATGTGTCGCAACTGAGGTCATTCCTCGGATTGGTGAATTACTACCATAAGTTTTTGCCAAATTTGTCCACAATTCTGCATCCACTGAACGCCCTACTATGAACGGGAGTAGCATGGAAATGGAGCGATTAATGTAAGCGGGCCTTTCAGAAGAGTAAGGACCTAATCACTTCAAGAGAAGTATTGGCTCACTACATAAGAACATAAGAAATAGGAGCAGGAGTAGGCCAATCGGCCCCTCGAGCCTGCTCTGCCATGTAATAAGATCATGGCTGATCTGATCCTAACCGCCAATCTACTATCACAGAACCATCTCCTGAATCTAACATAATTAGACACACGAAATAGGAGCAGGATCAGGCTACACGGCCCCTGGGCCCGCTCCGCTACCCACAGGGCCATGTCCGATCCGAACCTAGACTCATGTCCAAATTCCTGCCCGCTCCCCGTAACCCTTAATTCCCTTTACTTCTAGGAAACTGTCTATTTCTGTTTTAAATTTATGTAATGATGTAGCTTCTACAGCTTTTTGGGGCAGCATATTCCATGGACCTACCACCCTCTGAGTGAAGTAGTTCCTCCTCATCTCAGTTTTGAAAGAGCAGCCCCTTATTCTAAGACTATGCCCCCTAGTTCTAGTTTCACCCATCATCGGGAACATCCTCCCCGCATCCACCCGATCCAACCCCTTCACAATCTTATATGTTTCAATAAGATCGCCTCTCATTCTTCTGAACTCCAATGAGTAGAGTCCTAATCTACTCAACCTCTCCTCATATGTCCATCCCCTCATCCCCGAGATTAACCAAGTGAACCTTCTTTGTACTGACTCGAGAGCAAGTATGTCTTTTCTTAAGTATGGACACCAAAACTGTATGCAGTATTCCAGGTGCGGTCTCACCAATACCTTGTACAACTGAAGCAATACATCCCTATTTTTATATTCTATCCCCCTAGCAATGAAAGCCAACATTCCATTGGCCTTCTTAATCACTTGCTCCACCTGCATACTAACCTTTTGAGTTTCGTGCACCAGGACCCCCAGATCCCTTTGTACTTCAGTACTTTCCAGTTTCTTGCCATTAAGATAATAGCTTGCTCTACGATTTTTCCTGCAAAGTGCATAACCTCACACTTTCCAGTATTGTATTCCATCTGCCAAATCTCTGCCCACTTACTTAGACTGTCTATGTCCCCTTGCAGGTTTTTTATGTCCTCCTCACTCAGTACTTTCCCTCCCATCTTAGTATCATCTGCAAACTTTGATATGTTACACTCGGTCTCCTCCTCCAAATCGTTAATATAGATTGTAAAGAGTTGGGGACCCAGCACCGACCCCTGCGGAACACCACTAGTTACTGATTGCCATTCTGAGAATGAACCATTTATCCCAACTCTCTGCCTTCTGTTAGATAGCCAATCCTCTATCCATGCCAGAATATTAGCCCCATCCCGTGATTTTTTATCTTAAGCAATAATCTTTTGTGTGGCACCTTGTCAAATGCCTTTTGGAAGTCTAAATACACTATGTCCACTGCTCCCCCTTTATCCACCCTATATGTTACTCCCTCAAAGAACTCCAGCAAATTTGTCAAACATGACTTCCCCTTCATAAAACCATGCTGACTTTGTCCTATTAAATGATGATTATCCAAATGTCCTGTTACTGTCTCCTTAATAATGGACTCCAAAACTTTACCTACCACAGATGTTAGGCTAACCGGTCTATAGTTTCCAGCCTTCTGTCTACTGCCCTTTTTAAATAAGAGTGTTACATTAGCAGTTTTCCAGTCCGCCGGGACCTTTGCTGAGTCCAGGGAGTTTTGGAAAATTATTACCAATGCATCCACAATCCCTACCGCCACTTCCCTCAAGACCCTAGGATGTAAGCCATCAGGTCCAGGTGATTTATCCGCTTTGAGTCCCATTATTTTACCGAGTACCACTTCCTTAGTGATTTTGATCGTGCTTCGCTCCTCCCCCCCTATAGCCCCCTGTTTGTCCAGTGTTGAGATATTCTTAGTGTCATCTACTGTAAAGACTGATGCAAAATATTCATTCAGTGTTTTTGCCATCTCCATATTTCCCACCATTAATTTCCCGGCCTCATCCTCTAAGGGACCAACATTTACTTTTTCTTTTTATATAACTGTAAAAACTCTTACTATCTGTTTTTATATTTTTTGCTAATTTACTTTCATAATCTATCTTCCCTTTCTTAATCAATCTTTTTGTTATTTTTTGTTGTCTTTTAAAGTTTTCCCAATCCTCTATCCTCCCACTAGATTTGGCTACCTTATATGCCCTTGTTTTTAGTCGAATACTATCCTTAATTTCTTTACTTAGCCACGGATGGCTGTCTTTTCTTTTACACCCTTTTCTTCTCAGTGGAATATATAGTTTTTGGAAGTTGTAAAATAACTCCTTAAATGTACACCACTGATCATGTACCGTCTTACCCTTTAATCTATTTTCCCAATCCACTCTACTCAATTCCACTCTCATACCTTCATAGTCTCCTTTATTCAAGCTTTGATTTGTCCAATTAATATGATAGTTAAAATCCCCCATAATTATAGATGTTCCCTTATTACAAGCCTCAACTATTTCCTGATTGATATTCCGTCCAACATAGTTGCAACTGTTCGGAAGCCTATAGACTACGCCCACCAGTGTTTTTTCCCCCTTATTATTCCTTACCTCCACCCAAACTGTTTCATTATCCTGATCTTTTGACCCAATATCATTTCTCTGTATTACAGTGATTCCTTCCTTTATTAACATAGCCACCCCACCTCCCCTTCCTTCCTGCCTGTCCTTCCTGATCGTTAAATAACCTGGTATGTTTAATTCCCAGGCATTGTCACCCTGCAGCCATGTTTCTGTAATGGCCACAAGATCATACCCATATGTAGTTATTTGTGCCATTAACTCGTCTATTTTGTTACGAATGCTACGTTCATTCAGATAGAGAACTTTCAAATATGTTTTGTGACACTTAGTTCCTGCTTTTGCCCTTTTTATTACTTTTCCTTTTACTCCATACCGTCTGCCCCTTCCTGACACGCTCTGGTTTTTAATTTCCCCACTGCTACCTAAGTCTATGACCTTCTCTGTTGTCATTTTTATTATTTGCTCTCCAGGACCCTCCCCCCCACTAGTTAGTTTAAAGCCCTCTCTACAGCCCTAGTTATATGATCTGCCAGGGCTCTAGTCCCAGCACTGGCCAAGTGAAGCCCGTCCCAACGGAACAGCTCCCTCCTGCCCCAGTACTGGTGCCAGTGTCCCAGGAAGCAAAACCCATTTCTCCCACACCAGTCTTTGAGCCACGCATTTAACTCTCTAATTTTATTTGTCCTAGCCAAATTCGCTCGTGGTTCAGGTAATAATCCAGAGATTATTACCCTTGAGGTTCTGTTTTTTAATTTGACCCCTAGCTGCTCATACTCCTTTAACAGAACCAGCTTCCTAGTCCTACCTACGTCATTTGTACCAACATGGACCATGACAACTGGATCCACACCCTCCCACTGCAAGTTTCTTTCCAGCCCAGAGGAGATGTCCTTAACCCTGGCACCGGGTAGGCAACACAGCCTTCGGGACTCTCGCTCTCGGCTGCAGAGAACTCTATCTATCCCCCTAATAATACTATCCCCTACCACTACAACATTTCTAGTTACTCCCCCCTCTTGAATGGCCCCCCGTTCCACGGTGCTGTGGCCAGGTTTCTCATCCTCCCTGCAGTCCCTGCTCCCGTCCCCACAGGGAGTAAGAACCTCAAACCTGCTGGACAAGAGCAAGGGCTGCGGCTCCTCCAGCTCTACATCCTGGATCCCCGTACCTGCCTCACTGGTAGTCACACTATCCTGTCCCTGACCATGGGCTACATCTGAATTAGGTGTGATCACCTCCTGATACACAGAGTCCAGGTACTTCTCCCCCTCCCTGATGTGTCACAGTGTCTGAAGCTCAGACTCCAGCTCATCAACACAGAGCTGGAGTTCCTGTAGCAGCAGACACTTGTCACAGATATAATCACCGTGAGCCTCAATGGGGTTCACCGGCTCCCACATCTCGCAACAGTAACACATCACCTGCTCCATTCTATGTAATTAATTAAATTTTTTATTGTTAGTTATGGACACCCTCTGCCCGATATAGATGCTAGTATCCCCTTTAATTAATTGGATTTAATTTAAATCAATCCCTCTAATTACACCAGTTAAATGGTTTACCAACAGTCACTCTCCACCAGAAAGGCCTTATTAACTACAACCCACCGAGTTAAAGTTTGAAAAGAGCACCTAACACCCCACTTACCATAACTCACACACTTACCCAAACTCACAGCACCCTGCAGACTCGCACTCAGTGCTTGCTTGCACTAGCCTGGTCTTTTTATAATGTTTGTTTGTTTACAGCCAAATGAGTCACCCCTGCTGATTGGTTAGAAAACTGGTTTCCACTGCCTGCTGTGCCAATTTACTCCTACTGCAGTGTAACCTTGTTTTACTCTTCTTAAACCAACAGAATCCCAAATATTTAACTTTTCCCCTTTACTTAAACTGCTTAAGTAATCTTATCAAGATCAACCCATCACTACCGATAAGACTGGCGTGTGATGCGTCTCCCTACGGTGTTGGGACGGTACTGTCACATAAATTCCTTGATGGTTCAGAGAGGCCGATAGCTTTTGCATCACGCTCGTTAACTTCAGCCGAGCGTAACTACGCCCAGATTGACAGAGAGGCCCTCAGCCTGGTGTGGGGGGTGAAGAAGTTCAATCACTACCTGCACGGTCAGAAATTTACTCTACTAACTGATCATCAACCTCTCGTCTCCATTTTCAACCCTCAGAAGGGCGTACCGATAATGATGGCACAACGGCTACAGAGGTGGTCCCTTTTCCTAGGGGCACACCAATATGACATCGAGTACAAAGGAACTAAACAGCATGGGAATGCTGATGGATTGTCGCGCCTACCGTTGCCGACGGTGGAAGAAGAACTGTCAGTGGATCCAGTGGAGTTATTCCACTCGACTATAGTCGAATGTCTCCCTGTGATGAATGCAAACATAGAAAAGGAAACACAAAATGACCCGACACTCTCCTGGGTCTATGATTTAACGGTGAAGGGATGGCCAGCACATGGCGAACCACTGCTGCCAGCATTCTTGCTGAGAAGAGAACAGCTGTCAGTGTGCAGAGGAACCTTGATGTGTGGATCCAGAGTAGTAATTCCACCCAAATTGACGGCTAGAGTGCTCAATGAGCTTCATGAGGGTCATCTGGGAGGGGTAAAAATGAAGAACTTAGCCAGAGCATTTGTGTGGTGGCCGGGAATCGATAGAGAAATCGAAGAGATGACCAAGAGCTGTACAGGATGCCAGAAGGTCCATAACGCCCCACCACAAGCCCCTCTACATCCATGGGCGTGGCCCTCATCTCCATGGCAAAGGGTGCACATTGATTTTGCTGGTCCCTTTATGGACTCGATGTTTTTAATTGCGGTGGATGCACATTCAAAATGGCCAGAGGTAATAAAAATGTCCTCAACCACCACAGAAAAAACTATCACAGTCTTACGAACCATATTCGCCAGGAATGGGCTGCCTGAACAGATTTGCTCTGACAATGGACCACAGTTTGTGTCTGAAGAGTTCCGGAGGTTCTTAAAGAACAATGGTGTTAAGCATTACACATCCGCCTCATATCATCCAGCCACTAATGGATTGGCCGAGAGGTTTGTTCAAACATTCAAGAAGGCTATCAAGGCAATGTGTAATGAAGATATACTCCTACAACACAAGGTGGACAACTTCTTGTTTGCCTACCGGAATGCGACACATGCGGTTACCAGCCAAACTCCTGCCATGATGTTCTTCAATCGAAGACTACGATGCCGCTTGGATTTGCTTAAGCCAAACGTCAGAAGAGATGTGGAGAACAGACAGTTTCAGAATATGAATGAAAGGCCGACCAGGAGTTTTATGATAGGTCAACCAGTTTTGGCCCGGGACTACCGCACAGAGAAATGGCAGCCAGGAACGATCTGTACACGGCAAGGACCTCTAATGTATACCGTGGACGTTGGAGAGAGCATTGTAAGACGCCATGCTGTCCAGATTCTAGAGTCACTGGAAAATGTCAACTCCACACCACGATCCGATACACCTGGCGATGAAACCGAAGTACCAATTGCATCTACCGCAGAATCGGTGATATTGGAAGCAGACGAACCAAACAACGACATTGATCCCGACCCAACCTTGCCAGAAGAACCTGATATCGCAAAGAGGCGTTATCCAGACAGAATCAGGAAGCCTCCTCAAAGACTGAACTTATAATTGCTTAACTTCAACCAATGTATCTTGCAACCGTAATTGTAATTAGTTATTATTTAGTTGTTAAATGAATGTTATGTACTGTTTATCTAAAAGGGGAGGAATTGTTGTGTATGTACCTTTAAGGGAATAACTGGTCTCAGACTGCAGTACCGGCAGTGACCACCCCTGTATAAAAGGCCCTAGCAGGCTTCTGTAGTTTCAGTTTCCAGGTTGTCTCCATTCAGTAAAGACTTGTTATAATCAACTCCTGCAGTCCGTGTCTCAATTATACACGGACATAATAGTAGGGCCTGAGGAGCTCTGCATATTGGGCCTCAGACCTCATTCCCATATCAGCCGTGCTGTGGGAGGAGGCCACACAGGTAGATGATGGATATTCGGACCGCTGGTAGCACTGCAACGGTCCACAGGTAAGTGATCAGCGGCCGGTGGGGGGAATCGCGGGGCTTGGGGGTGGGAGTGATCGATGGCCGGGGCAGGGCCGGGAAATTTGAAAGCTTGAAATTCTGGGCCATGGGAGAAGGACATTGGGGGTCAGGGAGTCTGGAGGTCAGGATCTCGGGACCGGGGAGGGGGGTGCAGGAGTGACGGTGATGCTTTTGCTCCTCCTGACTCTACCTTTAGGTAAGTAACTTACCTTTTTTGTTGCAGGCATTCTGCAGGGTTGGTTTCCCTGAGTGCAGCCAGCTATGGCAATCTTGCAGTGGGGACCTGAAGCAGGCATTAATCATCTGATTTGCGTATGCAAAGGGCCTAACACCTGCTTCAGGCGTTGGTAAAGGATGCCTTTTGTTTGTCCTTATCCAATATGGCGGGCAGCACACTTCCGGTCAGAAGTGTGCGTGCACTTCCTGCCCACCATTTTGAGGACTTAGGAGGCCGCATATTGCCTGAAAAATGGTCCGAGACCCAATTTCTAGGCTTATGTGTTTAAGTGATATTTCCAGAACTCTGCTCTTCTTCACAGAATCTTTTACATCCAACTGATAGATCAAACAGGGCCCCAGTTTAACATCTCATCTGAAAGACAATACCTCTGACAGTGCAGCACTCCCTCAGTCTGCACTGAAGTGTCAGCCTAGATTATGTGCAGATTAGGAAGGCCCATATTCAGTCCCTGCTCTGTGCTAAGTTAACTGGTTTCAGCTTGAGTAGCAATGGGAGCACTACACGTCACCTCCCTGGGCCCAAGAGGAGATGAGCCAGGGTACCTGATGGTGTTTGCTGTGAAGTGACCTGCAGGACACAAGGACGTGACTGAGCTTGCCTGAGCTTGTCTTAGTCAAGCAGCCACTTACTCTTGAGGCTCACATCTGAGGAATGACCAGTTGGGTGAGATATTAAGTAGCGGCTGCTGCCCGTGGAACTATTCAGCAGCATGAGTCATTGGTGACATAAATCGTGCCATTCATGTAGAAATGACTTATGAAATATACTGGGCGGCCTGCTGGTGGCGCTGTCCAGAGAGAGTATAAATACTCGGGCACGGGCCCAGCTTGCTCAGGGACATTTTGTAAACAGGAACTAGTGAAGGACAACTAGACGTCCTTGTTGTGAAACAGTTGATTAAAGTCTTGTTTAATACTCTGACCAAGTACCTAGTAGTTTTCTTACGTCAATTTAATCAACTGTTTGCTGCTTCACGTTCTGAGTGGTTTTGGGAACAGATGGCTACGACTCAAATGGTAGAAGGGAACCAGAGGTAGTAATCAATCCATCATGGAGAAACTATTCCGATCCGCCCGTCTTGACCTGGACACGAATTCACCTACAACGGCTAAGGTATGGAAACACTGGTATCATACCTTCAGCAACTTCCTCAGGCTGTGTGGTGAGAATGTTCCTGATAAGTTAGAGATACTTGCCAATTATGTATCCCCTCATGTGTTTGACTATATCGAAGACTGTGTAGACTATGACTCCGCTATCCAAATACTACAGCAACTCTATGTTAAGACCCCAAACAAAATTTTTACTCAGCATCTACTGGCCACAACTCGACAACAACCCGGGGTATCACTTGACGAATTCCTTCAAAAGCTTCACAGGCTCAGCAAGGATTGTAATCTCAAAGCTGTCTCAGTTGAGCAGTACCAGAAGCAGTTAATTTGTGATTCCTTTATTAATGGAATTGCGTCTCCTTTCATATGCCAGCATCTGTTGGAGAATAAAACCCTCAAGTTACAAGCTGCCTATGACCAGGCATGTTCTCTGGACTTAGCAAAAAAAAATGCAGCTGCCTATCTTTTACCGCATGCACGAACTGCTGCTATCACTTTTGGTGACTCCTCCAATGGGCCTTGGGCGGATGCCCTCACTGACCTAGCCAATGACGACCCTACCCTAGAAGCCCTCACTGATGACGACCCTGCCCTAGCGGCATCTTGGCAATCTGGAAAGAAGTGTTTCTTCTGTGGAGGTGCATTCCACTATAGGAAATTTTGTCCTGCTTGTACCGCAACCTGCAGTCATTGCAGTAAGAAAGGTCACTTTTCTAAGGTATACCGGTCAAGAGCCCCTGTTAGTTTTGTAGCTGCTATCTATAAAACTGCTCCTCCCCCAAGAGCCACTACTAAGGTTACAGCTGCTATCTATATAACTGCTCCTCCCCCAAGAGCCACTACTAAGGTTACAACTGTCAAGGGTAAAACTACTCCTCCTCCCATCACAGCTGTTTTCCCCAAAGCCTGTCCCATGCAGCCATGAAGGTTTTGGTAAATGGACACATTTTGAGTGCATTAATCGACTCATGAAGCTCTGACAGCTTCATCAGTGAACAGGCTGTCAGTAAGTTAAAACTGCGTATTTACCCCTCGGACAGGGAAATTGCAATGGCTCTGACGACAGTGACCACCAACTCTTCCGGCTCTTGTCTTGTCGACCTTATTCTCAATGGCCGTACTTATTCCTCCACCCGGCTCGGGGTGCTCCAAAACCTATGCAGTGATGTGCTCCTGGGACAGGATTTCCAGAAACAACACAAAAGACTCACTTTTGAATTTGGAGGGTCAAAACTGGAGCTTACTATTTCCAAAGTACCGTTTTGTGCGCTTTCGGTGGCTTCGCTCGATGAACCCTCCTTGTTTGCCATCTTTCCCCCCTGATGTAAGCCCATAGTCACTAAATCATGACGTTTCAGCCAAGATGATCTATCCTTTATCGAGGCAGAGATCTCTCACCTTCTAGCTGATGGTATCATTGAACCATGTTCATCTTCCGGGCGGGCTCAAGTCATCGTCGTTAAAAATGCCTCTGAAGCAACACAGAAAACATCTTTGCATCGATTACTCGCAAACTATTAACCAGTATACCGACCTGGATGCCTACCCACTACCACGCATCGATGACATGGTCAATAACCTTGCCAACTACAAGGTATTTTCAACTTTTGACTTAAAGAGCGCATACCATCAAGTGCCGTTAAAGGACTCTGACAAAAAGTATACAGCCTTTGAGGCCAATGGTCGGCTTTACCAGTTTTGTCGCCTTCCATTTGGGGTCACCAATGGGGTGGCCATCTTCCAATGGGCAATGGATAGCCTAGTCAAACAGGAGAACTTAACGGACAGTTTTCCATATCTGGACATCACCATTGCTGGTCATGACCAGAAGGAGCATGATGCCAACCTCCAGAAATTTCTTGACATTCTCCGTCGTCGCAACTTAACCTTAAATGAGTCCAAATCTGTGAAATCAATACCATCAGTCAACATCCTTGGCTACTGGGTGGGCAATGGTGTCATCAAACCGGATCCGGTGCGACTTCGCTTCAGGAGCTCCCTCCTCCTACGAATCTCGGCTCTTCGTTGGGCCCTCGGCATGTTCGCCTATTATGCGAAGCGGATACCCCACTTTTCCGACAAGATCCAGTCCCTGCTTCACGTGAAGTCATTTCCATTGAAGGCAACGGCTATTTCAGCTTTCGACCTCCTCAAGCAACAACTGGAAAAAGCCATGCTTCGTTCCATCAATGAAAATCTCCCTTTCGTGCTCGAGTGCGATGCATTGGATGTGGCGATCTCGGCTACCTTGAATCAAGGTGGTTGACCCGTTGCATTTCTGTCCAGAACTTTGCAGGGTAGCGAGCTCCATTATCCTCCTGTCGAGAAGGAGGCTATGGCTATCATCGAAGCAGTACGTAAATGGAGTCATTTTCTCGCTCGTCGCTATTTCACGCTTATAACCGATCAGCGCTCCGTGGCCTTTATGCTGGATAACCGGAAATGCACTAAGATCAAGAATAACAAAATACAGCTCTGGAGGATGGAATTGGCCGCCTTTGGCTATACCATACATTATCGACCCGGCAAAGAGAATGTGGCCCCGTTCTGTTCTTCCATGTCAACTTCAACTCTTGTGGACCTTCATACTGACTTAAGCCATCCTGGCATTACCTGTATGTTACACTTTGTGCAATCTAAAAATCTCCCATTTTCTACTGAAGATGTGAGAAGAACATGCTCCACTTGTAGAATTTGCGCGGAATTAAAACCGCAATTCTTCCATCTGTCGGATGGCTCGCTCATACACACTACATAGCCTATGCAGTGACTCAGCATTGACTTTAAGGGGCCACTGCCTCCCTCAACGCAAAACACCTACTTGCTTACTATGGTGGACGAATATTCACACTTTCCCTTTGCTTTCCTCTGTCCCAATATGCTTACTTCCACAGTGATCAAATGCCTCGATCAGGTCTTTTCCGTTTGTGGTACGGCCAATTTCATCCACTCTGATTGGAGTCCCTCCTTCATGTCAAGTGAACTCAAAAGTTATCTTTCCCAGCGGGGAATCGCCACAAGTAGAATGACACCGTATCATCCTATTGGAAACAGACAGGTTGAGAGATACAACGCTATCATTTGGAACGCTGTTCATCTTGCACTGAGGTCACACAACCTATCAGACCAGCAGTGGGAAACTATGCTCCCTGATGCATTGCATTCCATCAGGTCTCTTCTTTCTACATCCACCAACGCTACTCCTCACGAACGATTCTTCGGGTTCCAGCGTCGCTCCACTCATGGGACGTCCCTACCATCATGGTTGGCAGCTCCTGGCCCCGTGCTGCTCCAAAAATTCGTCCGATCCTCTAAGAGTGATCCCCTCGTCGACAAAGTGGAACTGACGGATGTCAATCCCACATATGTATACGTGCGGTACCTTGATGGCCGGGAATCCGCAGTGTCACTCCGGGATCTGGCTCCCTGCCCAACTGGTCCCATGGACCCAATCATTGGTGGGACCCGTATCAATGACACCGATACCCTGCGCTCCTCTGAGGATGACTCCCTACCCGGGACGTCAAGGGATCTGCCAGCTATATGGCCGGATCAACCCGGGGAACAGAGCGCTCCCCGCGGGATGGCCACCCAAAGCCAGAACGCCAGTCAGTCACCGACTACTGGGCAGGGTGAAGCCAGCTCTGCACCTGTGGGGGCCCGCACCCGGAGCCACGATCTCCCCAGTCCCCCTCAGGTTGATCAAGGTGACACAGACTCTGCCAGCCTGCTGGTACGAACTAAGCAACCCAGGGACCAAAACACAGTCCAAGGAGATGTGCCTTCCGGCCACCAACAGATATCCAAATGTGCCCGGAGCCACGATCTCCCCAGTCCCCCTCAGGTTGATCAAAGCGACACAGACTCTGCCAGCCCGCTGGTACGAACTAAGTGACCCAGGGACCAAAACATGGTCCGAGGGGACGTGCCTTCCGGCCACCGACGGAGATCCAAATGACTGCGTCTATTCTTAGTCCGACTAATTCGGTAGAAAGAAGCTGCCGGACTTTCAATCTTTCAGGTGGGAAGAATTACATAAATCATGCCATTCATGTAGAAATGACTTATGAAATATACTGGGCGGCCTGCTGGTGGCACTGTCCAGGGAGAGTATAAATACTCGGGCATGGGCCCAGCTTGCTCAGGAACATTTTGTAAACAGGAACTAGTGAAGGATAACTAGACTTCCATGTTGTGAAACAGTCGATTAAAGCCTTGTTTAATACTCTGACCAAGTGCCTAGTAGTTTTCTTACGTCAATTGATGTAAATGTTTATGCTTTGCACTCCAGCAGTGCATATTGGGAATTGGGGTAGATGCTCAATTCGCGACTCCCATGATATTCCATTAATGGATGGAAAATCGTGGCAGCCACAAATCAGGTGCGCACTCAAATTTCCAATATGGGTGGCTGCTGCATGAAGCTCTAAACACAACAATTTACTCCTACTGTATTCAAGAAGGTAGATGAGAACATTGGATAAGAGACAAATTAAATGGAAGGAAAAATTGGGAAATGGAATCGTAGATCAGCAATGGGAAATAACTAAACAGAAGATGGAAATTGTACAAGTATATTCCAGTCAGGAATAAAGGGAGTTTATTGAAGCCTGGAGTTCCAAAATGAACAGGGAGATCAGATCAAACTTATAACTAAAAAAAGCATTTAGTGCTAACAAGAAAGATAATAAGATTGAAAGAGAAGAAAACTATAACAATTGTAGGAAACTGTGGCGGTTCCACTGTGTGTCCCTTACACATATAATGTATATAATTCACTTTAACCTAATTGTACATGTATTACTTACCTGTTTGGGCCATTGCCCCTTTAACTTACCTGTGGGGGCCGTTGCCCCTTTAAGACGCGCCCTAGCGCGCTGATGTCACGTCACGCATTGCGTGACGTATGCACGACAGCCGGCGACACAGCCCGGCCTACCGCGACTTCGGCCTCAACAGCCAGCCTCCGCACCGGGTGAACGCGCCGACGTATCGGCGCGGGTCACGTGACCGCCCCAAGCGCAGGCCAACGCGCTAGCGTCAGGACGCGGTCACATGACATCCGAAGAGCGGGAAAACACGAATAAGCGTGATGACATCATCACGCTCTCCCGAGGACTACGGACTCAGTCCTTGTGGAGTCCCCGTCGGGGTAAGACCTATCTCGCATTGCTCCTGTGTAAAGCCAGCTTACCTGTTGTATTTCATCAGTTCCAGTTAATAAACAACTTAGTGATTATTCATCCGAACTTGAATTAAATTATATAGTAGGCATTTGTCCCGAGAGGTCAACACGAATACCTACAAAACCCCTTAAAGGATTTCAAAGGCTAAGAGGCAACATGAGAAAATTACCAATAAAAAGAGCAATGGAAAGGCTTTCTATAGGCACATTAGTAACAAGAGGACAGTCAAGATAGGGGTAGGGCGACTAGAAGTGATGAAAGATGAAAGCTTGCAGGGAGAGTGAGGGTGTGGCAGATATACTAAGTACTTTGCCTTAGTTTTCAAAGAGGATATGGATATTGAGATTGTAAAACGACCAAAAGCGGTCAACCAATGGTGCTCTCACTCACTGTCACCCTGTTTAAAGAGGCGTCCTCACTCACTGTTACCCTGTTTAAAGAGGCGTTCTCACTCAGTGTTACCCTGTTTAAAGAAGCATTCTCACTCACTGTCACCCTGTTTAAAGAGGGGTTCTCATTCACTGTCACCCTGTTTAAAGAGGTGTTCTCACTCACTGTTACCCTGTTTAAAGAGGCATTCTCACTCACTGTCACCCTGTTTAAAGAGGGGTTCTCATTCACTGTCACCCTGTTTAAAGAGGTGTTCTCACTCACTGTTACCCTGTTTAAAGAGGCATTCTCACTCACTGTCACCCTGTTTAAAGAGGTGTTCTCACTCACTGTTACCCTGTTTAAAGAGGCGTTCTCACTCACTGTTACCCTGTTTAAAGAGGCATTCTCATTCACTGTCACCCTGTTTAAAGAGGCATTCTCATTAACTGTCACCCTGTTTAAAGAGGCTCTTATGTTCATTAATAAGGAGACATTCTTATTATGAACACAGCTAGCTTTTGCTAGACACTTTTATTGAGCACATGTGGACTAGGTACAGTATCTGTAGAGGTTTCCATCTTGACTGTTGCCTTGTGGGTAGCCAAGTGCCTCATGGGTAATGTAGTCTTAATATACATACAGCTGGGTAGTGTAGTCTTATACATACAGCTATATACAGCTCTACACAGCTCTACGGCTCCCCCTAGTGTCCACTATAGAATGACATGTTATTGATCATTACATCCCCCTTTGAGGTTTAACAAAATCAATATCAATCAACTTTCAAGAAAACAATTAAGATAATATCAGTAACACTTTTGTTAGTGCTCTATAAACATAAACATTTTCAAAACAGTCAACACATTTTCAAAGCTTTACATTGTACTCAAAGATTAAGTCTATCAGGCTTTTTCACTTCACGTGTGGATCTTCTCAACACGGGTAAGTCTGATGTGTCTTCATGAGATTGTTCTGGCGGTGAATGACAAGATGCAGTTGTGGCATTGTCATCAATCTGCTCTTGTATAGATCGAGGTCTCCTTGCGATCTTTGCTTGGAGAGGGTTTCAGTGTTTCCTTCACTCTTCATGCCATAACTCTCAATGTAGTCAATGCACTCTCGAAAAACTGCTGGCAGCTGGGTCCCATCATGCAGCATAGTCCTCTCAGCAGCCTCGGCTAATGGAACACCAAAGATTGGCCTGAGGAAAGAAGGAGTATCCACCGGAACTGCTTCCTGCTCTGGTGCAGGCTTCTTCTTTTTCTTTTTCTCTTTCCACTGCTTAACAACATCTGCTGCAGTTATATCTTTGGACTTTTTCTCCTTGTGTTTTTCCTCTTTGTGCTTTTCTTCCTTTGGCTTCTCTTTGACCTTAAAGTCTTTTTCTTTCTTCTTGGAGAAACTAGGCTTTTTGAAGACATGGATACCCTTTGGCCTTTTCATCCTTGATGGGCTCTCTGCTTCATCACCTGAGTCATCTGGTCTGCTTATGGCACAGTTTATATGGTAGACTTTCTTGACCAGTTCTAAGTCTTCACAAGCTTTGTCACCTAGTATCGAATCAAGTCTTTCAGCCACAACAGAAAACATGAGATGATGCACTTTGTCTTTGACTGTCACTTTAAGTCTGCATACACCTAAGCTATCTATTTTCTGCCCATTATAGTCCTTCAGTAGTACTGACTTTTTCTGTATTTTGGGCTTTTCTTTCATATTTTTTATGTCACTCATACTGATTAAGTTTGCTTTTGCCCCAGTGTCCAGTTTCAATGTAACTAATGCTCCATTTATCTGCAGTGGGATCATCCATTTGTCCACTTTTACTGCATTGACTTTATGTTCAGCATTGTCCATTTCTGAGGGCTGCACATTTTCTGTATCTTTTTTGATATCGTCATATGACACCGTTCCTACAAAAAATGTCTCACTTAAATCAGTGTCCTCAATCACATTAACTTATTGCCCTTTCGTTGTTTTTACTTTTGAAAAGCATTGTTTGGCAAAGTGATTCTTTCCATTACACTTTGTGCACATTTTTCCAAACGCTGGGCATTGTCTTAACTGGTGTTTGTAACCACAGCGTTTACAATTTAAAATTTCATCCTCCGATTGCTTTTCATTTCTGTTCTGCCCACGCTTCTTCCCCTTGTAGGACACAGCACCGACAGCAGCATTATCACTCATTACAATCGCATCATTATTGATTTCACTGAAAGTCTTCACGTGCTTTCGAGCTAGCTCACTGGCTTGGCATATATTCACTGCATTTTCCAAATTTAGTTCGGTTTCTCTCAACAGACGTTCCCTGACTTTTTTATCATGAATACCAAACACAATCTGGTCACGAATCATGGATGCTTTGCGCTCAGAGAAATTACATGTCTGTGCTTTCAGCTTCAGATCAGTTATAAAGCTATCAAAAGTCTCATTTTGTTGCTGTGTCCGAGAACGGAAGATGTATCTTTCATACATCTCATTCTTTTTGGGAGAGCAATGTGCATCAAATTTTTTTAGCACATCTTCTAATTTTTCTCTGTTCTCCTCTGGATTAAATACAAATGTATTAAATACCTCTATCGCCTGTGGGCCTGCAACCGTAAGCAGCAACGCTATCTTTCTTGCCTCTGGCTTCGTACCGAATCCGATGGCTGCAATGTAGAGTTCGAATTGTTGTTTAAGAGTCTGCCAATTGTAGTCGATGTTTCCTGTGAGCTTCAAACGCTCTGGTGGCTTCAAATTCTCCATGTTGCTTTTCACAATTTTTAGCAGATCTTCACCATCCTGGTACCATCTTATGTTCATTAATAAGTAGACATTCTTATTATGAACACAGCTAGCTTTTGCTAGACACTTTTATTGAGCACATGTGGACTAGGTACAGTATCTGTAGAGGTTTCCATCTTGACTGTTGCCTTGTGGGTAGCCTAGTGCCTCATGGGTAATGTAGTCTTAATATACATACAGCTGGGTAGTGTAGTCTTATACATACAACTATATACAGCTCTACACAGCTCTACGGCTCCACCTAGTGTCCACTATAGAATGACATGTTATTGATCATTACAGAGGCGTTCTCACTCACTGTTACCCTGTTTAAAGAGGTGTTCTCACTCACTGTCACCCTGTTTAAAGAGGCGTTCTCACTCACTGTTACCCTGTTTAAAGAGGCATTGTCATTCACTGTCACCCTGTGTAAAATCAATAACATGTCATTCTATAGTGGACACTAGGTGGAGCCGTAGAGCTGTATACAAGACTACACTACCCAGCTGTATGTATATTAAGACTACATTACCCATGAGGCACTAGGCTACCCACAAGGCAGCAGTCAAGATGGAAGCCTCTACAGATACTGTACCTAGTCCACATCTGCTCAATAAAGTAACTAGCAAAAGCTAGCTGTGTTCATAATAAGAATGTCTATTTATTAATGAACATAAGATGGTACCAGGATGGTGAAGATCTGCTGAAAATTGTGAAAAGTGACATGGAGAATTTGAAGCCACCAGAGCGTTTGAAACTCACAGAAAAAATCGACTACAATTGGCAGACTTTTAACCAACAATTCGAACTCTACATTGCAGCCATCAGATTCGGTCCAAAGCCAGGGCAGTGACTGATGAGCTATCACAAAGGGTGAGGCCTCAAACTTGCAGCCTGCTCCTATTGCCAAGACCCCTGAAGTGGTGGGTTTATTTCTTCCTAAACTTATCTGTCATAATGCATGTGAAATCCATCTTTGCCAGACATGGAATTCCCAGGATTGCCTTTAGCGACAATGGTCCGTGCTTCAACTGTAAGGAGTGGCAACAGTTTGCAGCACATTATGAATTTCAGCACATCACATCCAGTCCTTTGTATGCTCAGTGAAATGGTAAGGCAGAGAAAGGTGTTCAAGTTCTCAAGCAGCTACTGAAGAAAGCGACAGAAAGCAAGTCTGATCCTTATCTCGCCCTGCTGAGCTACCGAGCCTTACCTTTAGACTGTGGCTCTTCACCTGCTGAACTACTAATGGGTCACAAGTTGCACACCACGCTACCCTGCTGTGCAAAAGAACAGCAAAGTGAGGAACTGAGACAGAGACTTCAACTGTTAAAGCTGAAACAGAAATCATACCATGACAAGTCATCCAAAACTCTAAAACCATTGACAAGGGATGATGTTGTCAGGATTGAGGATCCAGATGCATGGAACAGGAAAACTACAGTTCTTGAGGAAGTAGGACCATGGTCATACACTGTTAGAACTGAGGAAGGACAGATTCTCAGGAGGAACCGCCGTTCCCTCCTAAAAACACAAGAGACTATTCAAGATCAGATTGATGACAATGCCGCAACTGCATCTTGTCATTCACCACCAGAACAATCTCATGAAGAGACATCAGACATACCCGTGTCGAGAAGATCCACACGTGAAGTAAAAAAGCCTGATAGACTTAATCTTTGAGTACAATGTAAAGCTTTGAAAATGTGTTGACTGTTTTGAAAATGTTTATGTTGATAGAGCACTAACAAAAGTGTTACTGATATTATCTTAATTGTTTTCTTGAAAGTTGATTAATATTGATTTTGTTAAATCTCAAAGAAAGGGGGATGTAATGATCAATAACATGTCATTCTATAGTGGACACTAGGTGGAGCTGTAGAGCTGTGTAGAGCTGTATACAAGACTACACTACCCAGCTGTATGTATATTAAGACTACATTACCCATGAGGCACTAGGCTACCCACAAAGCAGCAGTAAAGATGGAAGCCTCTACAGATACTGTACCTAGTCCACATGTGCTCAATAAAGTAACTAGCAAAAGCTAGCTGTGTTCATAATAAGAATGTCTATTTATTAATGAACATAAGACCCTGTTTAAAGAGGCATTCTCACTCACTGTTACCCTGTTTAAAGAGGCATTCTCACTCACTGTCACCCTGTTTAAAGAGGCGTTCTCACTCACTGTTACCCTGTTTAAAGAGGCGTTCTCACTCACTGTTACCCTGTTTAAAGAGGCTTTCTCACTCACTGTTACCCTGTTTAAAGAGGCGTTCTCACTCACTGTCGCCCTGTTTAAAGAGGCGTTCTCAGTCACTGTCACCCTGTTTAAAGAGGCATTCTCACTCACTGTTACCCTGTTTAAAGAGGCATTCTCACTCACTGCCACCCTGTTTAATGAGGCGTTCTCACTCACTGTCACCCTGTTTAAATAGTTATTTTACCAATTCAAACTGCCAGTAGACCTGGAAAATAGTGGAAGGAGCCTTTAGAAATCTTATGGTGCTTCTGCTAGGTAAAACACCACCCTGGGAGTGCAAATTCATAACATAATCCCTACAGTCACCTCTCGAATATCGCTAAGGAAAAAATACAACATTTTAATAGCAACTAAAGACTGTTTTTTATAAATGTACATGTCAGTATTTTGTACTTGGTGTGGTTATACCATTATAGATAGTAAATGTGACCATCTTCTTATGGTCAATTTGAATGTGATGATGGCTGTAAAAGTATATTTTCATGGAATATTACAAAATGTTTGAAACATTTCAGCTTCATGAATAATACCAACTGACAATTTCTCAGATTTGCTAAGTATTTTCAGGGTATACAGAGATTTTTCTTGTTCAATATATAGAATTCAGGCAGTTATGTTCATTTTGTTAAAATCTTATGTGCAAAATGCCGGCTTATTTCTGGTAACTTTATGATTGAAAACACGAGGCCCCCAAAACAAACCATCTGCAAACTCACCAAATGTCAATTCTGAATACTTTGGTCCATTAGACCTGATTAAGGAGCATTGTCTGGCATAATACATAAGGCATTACAGATTGCAGTTTTGTAACAAATGTATTTTGCTGGATTCACTGGTTTCTACTCACACTCCAGAAGTCAGCCATGCTGTGGATAGTTTGAAAGGTGACCCCTGTATCTACTGCAGTAGAGAGGAAGAGGTTTGACATGACCTTGGTGTAGTAGTAGGTATTTGAACTGGTCATTCCATAGGTCACTAGAAAAAAGAAGAGTCCAGAAGATTACTAATATCAAATGTAACCAATTACTATTGAATTGTTATTCATGATCTCTAGCAGAATGTAAAGACTTTTATTTCTCAGGGAATCAAGTGCTAACAGAGCTGTGCACAGAGTATT
This sequence comes from Somniosus microcephalus, assembly GCF_052327205.1. Classification (NCBI taxonomy): domain Eukaryota; kingdom Metazoa; phylum Chordata; class Chondrichthyes; order Squaliformes; family Somniosidae; genus Somniosus; species Somniosus microcephalus. The sequence continues at coordinate 95,069,289 of NC_140994.1, read as the reverse complement.
TTCCCCTTCTTATCAAGCATATCTAGGTTAGCTAATATATGAGCCCTGCTCACATACATCAGTAACATAACAGAGAAATTGGATAGGATAAAAATAGATAAAGAGGAGGTACTTAAAAGGGTGGCAGTGCTCAAAAATGAAAAGTCACCTGGTCCGGATGGGATGTATCCTAGGTTCCTGAGGGAAGTAAGGATGGAAATTGCGGAGGCTCTGGTCACAATCTTCCAATCTACCTTAGATATAGGAGTGATGCCAGAGGACTGGAGGATTGCAAATGTTACACCCCTGTTTGAAAAAGGGAAGAGGGATAAACCCGGCAACTACAGGCCAGTCAGCCTAACGTCAGTGGTGGGGAAACTTTTAGAGAAATTGGCCGGAACTTTTACCGTGGGTACAGGTCAGGCACATATGGGCCTCGTGGCGGGAGCACAATGTTCTGCTCAGCGCGTTTTTCAGGCCTACTTTAACTTAATGGCCCCACTTAAAGCAGTCATGAGCATTTTCCGCCCCAATTAAATGGAGCGGTCTGATGATGTCATTGATCACGCGTTTCCAGCGCCAATATTGAAAGCAGCCTTGCACTCAACTCATTTGAAGGTTACTAGAGGAGTGTAGAACCTGAAAACCAAAGGGCTGAGTACTGTTCTAACCCAGCAATGATGGATAGTCAAAGGCAGAGGGCTGCACCACGGTTTTCTGATGCATCCCTCCATACACTGGAGGAAACAGTCACAGCACGCAGAGAGGTCCTCTTCCCTGCTGATAGGTGAAGGAGATCTCCAAAAGACACCAACAGAGTCTGGCAGGATATAGCAGAGGAGGTCAGCATCAGGGATGTGGTGAGGAGGACCTGGATCCAGTGCAGGAAAAGATTCAATGATTTCATGAGGTCAGGAAAGGTGAGTGCAATGCCACACTCACCTTCATCCTGATGTGCCTGTCACCACATCCCCATCACTCTGCCTTCCCAAACCTTCTCCTGCACATTCATTCCTCACATCAACATATCTTCCAGGTCCACCCATCCCGCTCTCTCTATGTACATATTCACATCCCGATCTGACTAACCACCCCTCACACTCACCCTCATCCTAATGCAATCATAGCAAGTAGCACCACAGAAGGAGGCCATTTGGCATTGGCATCCCACTCCCTCAAATTCACCCTCTACAGATGTAACCCATCCATTCCTTACACTCATTCCATCACTCTCATTTAACCTTCTCTTCTTTCCCTCCTTGCAGGCGTAAAGAGCTCAGAACACGCGAAAGAGACAAAGAACCGGAGGTGGGTCCTGTGTGCCATTGGGTAGAGTTGTCACCAGTTGTCTCATAATTCACAAGTGAGCAAGAGCAGATGGTGATGACACACACAAATGTATTTCTTTGCACAACTTTCCGTTGTTGTGCATTTTTGCCTGCTACCTTGGAAGTGGCTTGGAAATGGTGAGACAGCAGTGGAGACTCCTCTCCGGAGGGCGCAGGATGCTCAAAGCTCTGCTAAGCTGTATGCAGATGCTGAGCCTCGGGGGCCATTGAGAAAGAGGGTGATCTTGGATGGGCAGCAACAATTGCATGAGGCTTTGGCATCTTTTGCAGCCGCGATGTCTGCAAATGTGCAGAGAATGGAGGAGTCCATCTCCAACATGAGCACCACCATATCGCAGGCGATGTCGATGATGTGATGTGATGTGATGATGTGATGTTCCATGGAAAGACTGGCCACCTGCATGGAGTAGCAAATGCGCCAGTCACATGAGCACATGCTAGCTATGGACAACAGATGGCAGACGCTCATAGACCTCCTCTCAAGGAGGGATATAAACATAGACCACTGATATGCAGCAGAGTGCTCTCCAGCTTCTTGCTAGCAGGGAAATGTGGGTGGCCCATGAGAGGGATGATTTTGAGAGGGGACATGTGTTGTGTATGTACCTTTAAGAGAATAACTGGTCTCAGACTGCAGTACCGGCAGTGACCACCCCTGTATAAAAGGCACTAGAGAGCCTCTGTTGTTTAGTTTCGCTATGGACTTCCACCAGTAAAGATCTGTTTGTTTTCACTCCTGCTGGTCCGTGTCTCAATCATTCACGGACTTAACACTGGCGACGAGTACGAAACGAACTTACCTGCAACTCAGCAGCAGCTCCGACGACATTGTTGAAGGTCGGAGCCAGAAGAAAGAAAAAAAAAAAAAAGAGGCCATTGAAACTCGAGAAACGGGCGTCGACCGGCAATCATCGGTTTAAAAACTTGCAGGAGAGACTGTCCAGAGCCAGGCTGGGTTCCTCGGTCTGTGGTTTCCCAGCTAATCGGGCTGGTGGCAGGTAGTGCTCTGATCCTTCCTGGGCTGCGGCGGGCTGAAGCTCGATCGGGTGGCTTTTCAACGGGGCCGGGCAGCGAGTCGGGAAGCAAAGAGAGAGAGAGAGGGTGGAGCACACAGGGCGCGGCCAGTGCTTCGAAGCCGGGCAGCGTTCGGACCTAAGAAGAGGGAGGGAAGTGTCCCAGAGGGTCCGCTCCATGACGGGAAAATAATAAAAGAAAAAGAATCAATATTTAACGCACAGGAAACCGTGGAAAGCAGCGCTAACAACAGCGGGGAAGAAGACAAAGCACGGGAGGTGCCATTTTGTTAAATCGGGGAAGAAGGCAAAGCGCGGGAGGTGCCATTTTAGATTTGCAAGATGCCGAAGACTGGCTGTATCACTGCTTTTGATAATACATTAGAGGACTGGACCACGTATGTGGAAAGAGTCGAGGTATATTTCGAGGCAAACGAAATAGCGGAGGGGAAAAAGGCATCGATATTGCTAAACTTAATGGGCGCTAGAACGTACGGCCTGTTGCGGGATCTGATTACTCCAGCCAAACCAAAGGCGAAGAGTTTTAACGAAATTGTTGCTGTCCTACAGGAACACTTAAACCCTGCACCGCTGTTGATAGCAGAAAGATTTAAATTCCACAGGAGAACTCAGCACAAAGATGAGAGCAATGCTGAGTATCTTACAGAACTACACAAGCTATCAAAGCACTGCCAGTTCGGAGCAGGACTGGCAGATACCCTACGGGACAAATTTGTCTGTGGACTCCTGAGTGAAGGAACACAGAAGAAGTTACTCTCAGAAAAAGAGCTGACGCTAGATAAGGCTTTCAGCGTGGCAGTATCGTATGAAGCAGCAGCCAGGGGAGCTGCAGAAATTCAACAAAAACCACAGGAATAGAGCACCCACGAAATGACACGGGGATTTGCAAAATGTTATCGCTGCGGCAGAACTAACCATGACCAGAAGGACTGCTGGTCCAAAGACAAAATATGCAGACAATGCGGGAAGATTGGACACATTGCACGAGTTTGTAGGTCTGGGAAGAAGACCAGCGACAACAAAAAGGCTACAAAGGAACCGTACAAGAAAGTACAAAAGATGACGGACAGTAGTTCCGAAGGCCAGATGAGCGATAGTGAATCCGGGAACAGGAGACTAAGCTGTCTCAAACTTCACAATGTAATCGCAAAAGAGGATCACCGAACCATTTGGGTCACTCTCACGATAGCAGGGTCCCAAGTTAAAATGGAATTGGATACAGGATCAGCGCTAACCATCATGAATCGACGAGACTATGAGCGGCTATTTTCACACATACCCCAAAGAGGCGTTATCCAGACAGAATCAGGAAGCCTCCTCAAAGACTGAACTTATAATTGCTTAAACTTAACCAATGTATCTAGCAACAGTAATTGTGATTGTAATTCGTTATCATTTAGTTGTTAAATGAATGTTATGTACTGTTTATCTAAAAGGGGAGGAATTGTTGTGTATGTACCTTTAAGAGAATAACTGGTCTCAGACTGCAGTACCGGCAGTGACCACCCCTGTATAAAAGGCGCTAGAGAGCCTCTGTTGTTTAGTTTCGCTATGGACTTCCACCAGTAAAGATCTGTTTGTTTTCACTCCTGCTGGTCCGTGTCTCAATCATTCACGGACTTAACAACATGGAAGTGGGGGCTCTTCTCAAAGGGCTCCCACTTCTCCCCCATTGCCTCCCCCTCAATCAAAGCTCCACATGCTTCCTCGGATCCTGATGGCTGAGTCTGCCCCTGCACAGTTGCAGGGGGAGCAGACTTGGGTGGGGCCATCACAGGCTCAAAAACCCAGAGGACGTCTGCCAAAAGTGCCTTAATGAGTCGCCGCAGGGAAGTGAGCAGCCTGCCTCTACTCAAGCCACAGGGGTTGCACCTCATAGAAGCACTTGGAAAAGAGAAATGACACAAAAGTAGATGCACACAGGTATGCAGATGGATGTATGAAAAAGTGTTAATGTTTTGATGACACATATAAATGTATTTCTTTGCAACACTTCTTTTGTCCATTTTTGCCTGCTACCTTGGAAGTGGCTTTGTCACTTGGAGTGAATGGTGAGACATTATTTAATTCAAGCACTGGGGATTTGGGTGAGAGGAATGGCTTGGTCATTATAGGGATGCTTTATGGTGTTGTTGGCAGGTGGGGGCGAACTTAGTACAGCATGTGGCAGCCATGTGGCTGCATTGGAGCAAGTTGAGTAAATCTGGCCATGATGAGGCTAGCCCAGGCCTCCCAGGCAGCAATGTGCGCTGCTGCTGGTGCCATCTCCACCTCAGGTTCCTCCTCCTGCTCATCCTCATCTTCCACCTACTCTTCCTCCTCCTCCTTGTCCTCTGAAGAGGCTGTGCACTCTGCACCTTGCTCCTCCTGCAGCTCCAATCCTCGCTGCTGCGCTATGTTGTGCAGCATGCAGCAACCGACGATGATTATGGAGACCTAGGTTGGTGTGTACTGAAGGGCTCCTCCAGATCTGTCAAGGCATCTGAAGTGCATCTTCAGCATGTCTATTGCTTGCTTTATGACACATCTGGTGGCCATGTGGCTCTCATTATAATGCTCCTTGGCCTCAGTACTTGACGTCCTTAAAGGTGTCATGATCCACACCTTCAGTGGATAGCCCTCATCTCCAAGCAGCTGGTAAGTCTGTTTGGAGGTGCGAAGAGCTGAGGGAGGGTGGACTAGCGCCACACAAAAGAGTCATGACAGCTGCCTGGGAATCTGGCACACACATGCATGATCATCTTTTTATGGTTGCAGATGAGCTGCACATTGAGGGAGTGGATTCCCTTGCAGTTCACAAACACACCTGGGTGATGTGGGGTGCCTTCATGGCCACATGTGTGCAGTCGATGAAGCCCTACACCTGTGGGAAGTCAGCCAGAGCTGCAAAGCCAAACGTCTGCTCAGTAACACTGGCCTCATCAGTGGCACCCTTGTGAAACATGGTATCGGTTACCTGGGTGGTGCATCTGTGGGTGGCCGACTGCGAGATCCCGCAAATGTCTGATGTAGATCCCTGGAAGGAGCCTGAAGTGAAAAAGTTGAGGGTGGTGGTGACTTTGACAGCCACTGGTAAGGAATGTCTACCAGGACCTCTGCACAGCAGGTTTTGCTCCAGCATGCTACGAATGTCTACCTGAGCCTCCTGGAGCACTGCTGCTCAGTCATGTTGAGGAAGCTCATCCTCTGCCTGTATACCTTGTGTTGGGGGTATCGCCTCTGGTGCTACCCTCTCTCCTGTGGAGCATTAGGTCATTGAGGAGAAGGCTGCTGTTGTGGTTGCTGCTGCTGCTGCTGGTGTGGCTGGTGTGGCTGGTGTTGGTTGTGGGGCTCACCTTGGTCCGATTCTGAGGACCAAGGTGAGACAGTATAAGCGGCACCCATGCTGATGTAGTAGATGGCAGGTAAAGTGGAGATCAGAGGGCCAATCCCTCAATGTTGTGATATTGAGCAGCAATGTGGTGAGAGTGCCTTCTGAGGTTTCAGAAATGACCTGCAAACGGCTGACACACAAATCTGTGGACAAAATGGAGTGAGCAAGAGCCTTTCCATGAGGCAAGTAATGAGGTGTAATGTTGCAGTGTTTATGTGCTTTTTCCAGCTCTCAATGAATGAACGTGCCAATGGCCACTGAGCTTCCGCCTCTCCTTCACAGGCAAGGTACCCGAGCTGCGTGAATCCCATGCTCCTGCAGTAAAAGACAAAATCTGGCATTAAAAACCCTCTTAAGGGTCTCTCAACAAGTATTTAATGACTTCAATGAGGTCGCTGGCCTCTGCCGTTCGGGTTCATGTCCCGCCTTCAAAGCCGCCCAAGTTAAACGTGCAAGGCGGCGGGATGAAGTCGGTTTCCCGGTGCACTCGCAATTTCCAGGATTTTTCCCGCCGACCTGCCTCCAAACCTGCATGCTCGGCAATGGGAAAATTCCAGCCTTTAATCCAGGACAAAATTAATTGGCACTTGGAAAAGTATGGTTTAATAAATGAAAACCAGCATGGATTAGTTAGAGGCAAATCGTGTTTGACTAACTTGATTGAGTTCTTTGATGACGTAACGGAGAGCGTTGATGAGGGTAGAGTGGTTGATGTTGTGTATATAGACTTTCACAAGGTGTTTGATAAAGTACCACATAATAGGCATGTTAGAAAAATTGAAGCCCATGGGATTAAAGGGGTTGTGATATGAAATTGGCTAAGGTGCAGAAAGCAGAGAGTAACAGTGAACAGTTGTTTTGTAGACTAAAGGGAAGTATACAGTGGTGTCCCCCAAGGGTCAAAAAGCTGGGATCACCATACTTCCTGATTTATTTTAATGATTCTGTACTTGAGTATACAGGACATAATTTCAAAGTTTGAAGATGACACGAAACTCAGAAATGTAAACAGTGAGGAGAATATACATAGATACATAGATACATAGAAGATAGGAGCAGGAGTAGGCCATTCGGCCCTTCGTGCCTGCTCCGCCATTCAATGAGATCATGGCTGATCCTTTAATTCAGTATCCCGTCCCCGCCTTCTCTCCGTAACCCTTAACCCCTTTTGCCCGTAGAAATATATCTAATTCCCTCTTAAATATATTTAATGAGCTGGCGTACACTGCCCTCTGTGGCAATGAGTTCCACAGGTTCACCACTCTCTGAGTGAAGAAATTCCCCTTCATCTCTGTCCTAAATGGTTTAGCCCTTATCCTTAAATTATGTCCTCTAGTTCTGTTCTCACCCGCCAAGGGAAACATTCCTTCTGCATCCAGTCTGTCTAGACCTGTCAGAATTTTATACACTTCTATGAGGTCCCCTCTCAATCTTCTAAACTCCAGTGTGTACATCCCTAAACTACATAGTCTCTCCTCATAGGTCATTCCCGCCATTCCTGGTATCAGCCTGGTGAATCGCCGCTGCACCCCCTCCATGGCAAGAACATCCTTCCTCAGATGAGGCGACCAAAACTGTACACAGTACTCGAGGTGTGGTCTCACCAGTGCCCTGTACAGCTGCAGCAAGGTATCCCTGTTCCTGTATTCTAACCCTTTTGCTATGAAGGCCAGCATACCGTTTGCCTTCTTGACCGCCTGTTGCACCTGCATGCTCGCCTTCAGTGACTGGTGTACAAGAACACCCAGGTCTCTCTGTACTTCCCCCTCTCCCAATCTATTGCCATTTAAATAATAATTTGCCCTCCCGTTCCTGCACCCAAGGTGGATAACTTCGCACTTGTCCACATTATAGTGCATCTGCCATTTATCCGCCCAATCGCCCAGTCTGTCCAAATCGCTCTGGAGCTTCCTGGTCTCTTCCTCTGAGCCCACCCCCCCTCCTAGTTTAGTGTCGTCTGCAAATTTGGAAATGCTGCATCCGACTCCCTGATCCAGGTCATTAATGTAAATTGTGAACAGCTGGGGGCCCAGGACAGATCCCTGTGGTACCCCACTTGTTACTGCCTGCCATTCAGAAAATGAGCCGTTTATTCCAACTCTCTGTTTTCTATCTGACAGCCAGTTCCCTATCCACGCCAATACTTTCCCCTTTATCCCATGAGCCTCAATTTTCCATGCTAATCTTTTATGTGGGACCTTATCGAAGGCCTTTTGGAAGTCCAGGTACACCACATCTACTGGCTCTCCCCCATCTATTCTACCAGTTACTCCCTCAAAAAATTCCAATAGATTAGTCAAGCACGATTTACCCTTTGTAAATCCATGTTGACTCTGTCCTATCCTGTCCCCATTTGCTAAGTGCTCCGCTATTTCATCCTTAATGATGGACTCCAGCATTTTGCCCACAACTGATGTAAGGCTTACAGGTCTGTAATTACCTGCTTTTTCCCTACCCCCCTTTTTGAATAGTGGGGTAACGTTAGCTACCCTCCAATCCATGGGCACTGTTCCCGAGTCTAATGAATTCTGAAAAATCATCCTTAGTGCATCCGCTATCTCTAGGGCCACCTCCTTCAGTACCCTAGGATGCATGTTATCAGGCCCTGGGGATTTGTCCACCTTCAATCCCTTTAGCTTCCTTAACACCATATCCTTAGAGATATTGATTTGCGTCAGTTCCTCCTTTGCCAATGTCCCTATTTTTCCCGATATCCCAGGGAGGTTTTTTGTGTCTTCCTTCGTAAAGACTGACCCAAAGTATGCATTTAGTTGATCTGCCATTTCCTTATTTCCCATTATATATTCCCCCGTATCTGACTGCAATGGACCAACTTTGGTTTTCACCAGTCTTTTCCTTTTGATATACTTATAAAAGCTTTTGGAGTTAGTTTTTATATTTTCCGCCAGCTTGTTTTCGTAAGCTATTTTGCCCCTCTTGATTATGCCCTTTGCCCTCCTTTGCTCTATCTTAAACTGTTCCCAATCTTCCGCTCTGGCGCTTTTTTTGGCTATTTTATACGCCCTATCTTTGGATTTTATGCTGTCTCTAATTTCCCCTGTTATCCACGGTTGAGTCACCTTTTTAGATTTCCTTTTATGCCAGATTGGTATAAACAATTTTTGCAATTTTGTCATTCTATCTTTAAATGTTTGCCATTGTTTATCTACCTCCAGTCCTCCCAGGAACGTTGTCCAATCAGACCTACTCAGTTCCCGTCTCATGGCATCATAATTCCCCTTGTTTAAATTCAGGACCTTAGTCTCTGAGTCAATTTCTTCGCTCTCCATTTCGAGTGAGAAATCGATCATGTTATGATCGCTCTGACCCAAGGGTCCCCGTACAACAAGATTACTGATTAGTCCCTTCTCATTGCACAGTACCCAGTCCAATATAGCCTGTTCCCGAGTTGGTTCCTCGACATATTGATCCAGATAACCATCCCTTAAACACTCAAGGAATTCCTCCTCCTCATTATTTTTACTGATTAGGCTAGTCCAATCTATATGTAAGTTAAAGTCACCTATGATGACAGCTGTGCTCTTATTGCACGCTTCTCTAATTTCCCTCGTGATGCCCTCCCTAACCTCTATTTTACTATTTGGAGGCCTATATACCACTCCTATTAATGTTTTTCGCCCCTCGCTATTTCTTAGCTCCACCCATATAGATTCTGTATTAACTGAGTTAATATCCTTCCTTTCAATTGCATTTATCCCCTTTTTTACTAGCAATGCTACCCCTCCTCCCTTTCTTTTTTGTCGATCCTTCCTAAATACTGAATACCCCTGTATGTTAAGCTCCCAGCCCTGCTCACCCTGCAACCATGTTTCCGTAATCCCAATTAGATCATAATTATTAACCTCTATTTCCACAGCTAATTCATCTACCTTGTTCCTGATGCTTCTCGCATTAAGGTATAAAACCCTCAGGCTTTTTTTATGCTCACATTTTTTATGAATTAGTTTGGCCCTTTGTTTTTTGTTCCTCACCCTTTTACCATTTATTTCTGTCTGCCTTTCACTTTCCTCTATTTCACTACATAGGTTTCTAGCCCCCTGCCATACTAGTTTAAATGCTCCCGAACTGCTTTATCAAAAATTACCCCGAGAACATCAGTTCCATCTCTGCACAGGTGTAGACCGTCCCTTTTGTATAGGTCACACCTACCACAAAACTGGTTCCAATGCCTCAAAAATTTAAAACCCTCCCTCTTACACCACTGCTCAAGCCACGTATTTAGCCTAACTATCCTGTTCTCTGTACTCTTACTAGCACGTGGCACTGGTAGTAATCCAGAGATTACTACCTTCGAGGTCCTACTTTTTAGCTTGGCTCCTAACTCCCTAAATTCTACTTGTAGGACCTCTTCCCTTTTTTTAGCTACGTCGTTGGTACCAACATGTATCACGACAACTGGCTGTTCCCCCTCCCCCTCCAGAATGTTCTGCACCCGCGCCGAGACATCCTTGACCCTTGCACCAGGGAGGCAACATACCATCCTGGAGTCTCGGTCGCGACCACAGAAACCCCTATCTATTCCCCTTACAATCGAATCCCCTATTACTATAGCCCTGCCACTCTTTTTCCCTCCCTTCTTTGCAACAGAGCCAGTCATGGTGCCATGAGCCTGGCTGCTGGTGCCTTCCCCCGATGTGTCACCCCCCCCGACAACAGTACCTAAGGCGGTGAACCTGTTGCTAAGGGAGACAACCCCAGGGGATTTCTGCACTACCTTCCTGCCCTTGCTCTGCCTTTTGGTCACCCATGTACTGTCTACGCTGGCCTTAACCTGCGGTGTGACCAACTCACTAAATGTGCTATCCACACCCCTCTCAGAATCGTGGATGCTCCAAAGTGAGTCCATCTGCAGCTCAAGGGCCGTCAGTAACAGACTTCAGGAGGACGTAGACAGACTGGTGAAATGGGCAGACACATGGCAGATGAAATTTAACGCAGAGAAGTGCAAAGTGATTCACTTTGGTAGGAAGAATGAGGAGAGGCAATATAAACTAAAAGTTACAATTTTAAAGAGGGTGCAGGAACAGAGAGACCCGGGAGTGTACGTACACAGATCTTTGAAGGAGACAGGACACAAAATGTACCTTTCATTATTTATTTTAGTTACTGCTGACATCACAGCAGCTTTGCTATTGTAAGGTTAAGATTTGTTTCAATACCCAGATGGGAGTTGAAAACTTAACAATCTGGCTTGCCCAGGCAGTCCTGGATTCCCTTTAACTGTTGACAGGCTAAGGGCTAATGCATAATTCATAAGTTACTATAGAAGGCCACATTGAAACCTACTTCTCAAATGGCAAGTCCTTATTGAAAAGTTCCTCTGTAACTGCAACAAAACTGAATTGAATCTTTTAGGCTCTAATTATTATCTGGTTAGTGAATTTAAGTTGCCTTCGAAGTGGCTGCGTGTGTCAGTGGTAGCACTTTCATCTTTGAATCAGAAGATTATAGGTTCAAACCCCACTCAGGACTTGAGCGCATAAGCTAAGCTGATACTTCAGTGCAATAGTAAGGGAGTGCTACACTATCAGAGTTGCCGTCCTTTGAATGGGATGTTAAACCTAATTCAGCTGAATGTTAAAAATCCCATTGTGGCAAAACCACGAAGAGACTCTTACAGTGACTTACATAAAAGCACGGTGGCATAGTGGTTAGCACTGTTGCCTCACAGCGCCAGGGACCCGGGTTCGAATCCGGCCTCGAGTGACTGTCTGTGTGGAGTTTGCACATTCTCCCCGTGTTTGCGTGGGTTTCCTCCGGGTGCTCCGGTTTCCTCCCACAGTCCAAAGATGTGCGGGTTAGGTTGATTGGCTATGATAAATTGACCCTTAGTGTTAGGGGGATTAAATACATGGGGTTACGGGGATAGGGTGGGATATGTGTTGGTGCAGGGGTTACAGGGATCGGGTGGGATATGTGTCGGTGTAGGCTTGATGGGCTGAAATGGCCTCTATCTGCACTGTGGGGTTTCTGTGATTCTGTGATTCTGTGAATTGTCTGTAACCAATGTTATTACCTCTAGCATTCATTGTCTGTAACCAATGTTATTACCTTTCAAGTTGGCTCTGGTTAAACAGAGCTAGATCGACAACATCGCGATATGACATCATCACGTGGGTCACGTGACATCCACTTCGGCGGGAAACGCGATGACGTTATGACGTCAGAGGTAGAGGGCGGGGCCAGCCAGTCCTCATGTGGATTGAAAGAGTAAAGACCTGTTTTGAGCTTCTCCTGTAGTTTCTTGTTTTGTAAAGTTCTTAGACAATAAATTCAGTTTGTTAACTTCCAGTAAGTTATAGATTCTTTGTTAGGAGTGCAGAGACTCCTACATTGGTGACCCCGATTCCTCGCGATCGTTTTTCGCGGTGACCGCCGAACACAGGCCAGTGATGGAGGCCAATGCAGTGGCCTTGAAGCTCCCCCAATTCTGGGAACAACAGGCAGCCTCTTGGTTTGTGCAAGCCGAGGCGCAATTTGAGCTCAGCAACATCATTCAGGATCAGACCAGATATCTCCACGTGGTCTCCGCCCTCGAGAGCTCGACGGCGTCGAGAATCATCAGCCTGCTGGAGAGTCCTCCAACTGCTGACAAGTATGTCGCCATCAAGGCACGATTGCTGCAGGTATTTGGTCTCACCAAAGCGGAGCGCGCTCGCCGTTTACTGGCTCTACCAGGGTTAGGAGACTCCAAACCCTCAGAAATGATGAGTCATATGCTGACTCTCCTGGGATCCGAGCCCCAGTGCTATTTGTTTCGCGAACTGTTCCTTACTCAACTTCCTGAGCAAGTACAGGCGTCCCTCGCCCGAGCAGAAACCGCAGACTGCGTCGCGCTCGCCGAAGAGGCGGATAAGATTTACGCGGTCCGGCAACAATTCTGCGCCCTCGCGCAACGCCCCGCCACGAAGAGCCCGGCCCCGGCTCCGACAAAGGCGCCTCCGATGACCGGTTTCTGCTACTACCAGGCCCGTTTCGGCCCGAAGGCCCGTTGCTGCCGCTTGCCGTGCAGTTTCGTTACCAGACCGTCAAATAGACCGCTGCGAGTCAAGCACACCGGTCCCGGTACTTCCCCCGTGGCCGCGATGGCGATCGGTGCTTCCGGGAATTTCGGTGTCGGTCCAACAGACTTGTCCGACCTCCTCAGCGATTGACTCTTTTCATTAAAGACAATTCTGGGGGGGGTGTATGTGGCAAAACCACTAAGGGACTCTTACAGTGACTTACATAATTGTCTGTAACCAATGTTATTACCTCTAGCATTAATTGTCTGTAACCAATGTTATTACCTTTCAAGTTGGCTCTGGTTAAACAGAGCTAGATCGACAACATCGCGATCTGACACGATGATGTCATCACGTGGGTCACGTGACGTCCCCTTCGGCGGGAAACGTGATGACATCATGACGTCAGAGGTAGAGGATGGGGCCAGCCAGTCCTCATGTGGATTGAAAGAGAAAAGACCTGTTTTGAGCTTCTCCTGTAGTTTCTTGTTTTGTAAAGTTCTTAGGGCTAGATTTTCAGTTGCTTGCGCCAGCAGTTAGCGCCTTAAGAGAAGTGATTTTCGGGCGCTATTCGTGTAGCGCCCGGGCGCAGCGCAGTTTGCGCCCCGCCCCAAATTAAGTTGCCCGTTAGCGCCGGCGCAAAGTTTAGCGGCCGCCCGGATGCGCGCGCAGAAAATGACGTCACATCCTCGTGCAACGCCCTTTGGCCGCCCCGAATCCAAACTTCAGTCGGACCGCCCCATTCTGCGGCTGGCGTCCAGAGCGTTTGTAAAATGGAACGCAACACACCCTGGGGAGCGCAAATTAAAGGGCACTCCTCCTGCACTATAAACGGCAGTCTGCATGTGTTGTGTGGAAGGATCCAGTGTGTTGTTGTGAACGGTGTATTTATGTTTCCGACCACCACCACCACCACCACCACCACCTCCTCCTCCTCCTCCTCCTCCTCCTCCTCCTCCTCAAAAAACACATGCACCCTTCCCCTTTAAGAGCTCACTGGCACCAGAGTGTCTGCCGTGCGCTGCGCCCGAGCTCGGGCGCTGCGCTCTGCACCGCCGGCTTAGCGCCGAAAGATAGTAGTGGAACGCCTCTTTTAGCGCTCCACCAACCTCTTAGGGCGAAGCCACTGAATTTCCGGCAACGGGGCGCTACTTTGGGGCGGGCGCTAACTTCGGGCGGGCGCTAAGGTTAGCGCCCCAAAACTGTCTATACTGAAAATCTAGCCCTTAGACAATAAATTCAGTTTGTTAACTTCCAGTAAGTTATAGATTCTTTGTTAGGAGTGCAGAGACTCCTACACCATGATACTTTCAAAGTAGGCCAGGAAGGCCTCCTGGTGTCCTGGCAAACAGTCTTCCATCATCCAACACCTCCAAAAAACTGACTAACTAGTCACTCATCTCAATGTTGTTTGTTGGATCGTGCAGTGTGCAAACTAGCTGGGATGCTTGCCTATACAACAGTGACTGAATTTCAAAGGTAATTTGTGTGAAGCACTTTTGGATGTTTCTAAGAGATCTATATAAGTGTAAGTCTTTCTAACTAGCAAATTTAATGAGAATTTAGTTTTGCGAACTGCCATTCACCATTATTCTTCTATCTTGGCCAACTAATAATCAATAGTTAATTCTGTGTTAAAGAAATTAAGTTAGCTAATTCTGTCACCGTAACTCAGTGGATCCTGCTTTAAATATGCAGATCGAGCTCCGATTCCATTATCAGGTCCTGAATGCAATCCTAAACCCAGGGGCTGTGTAGGGGATCAATTACCTTCTCCACCAGGCAGCCAGGAGACCTGCTCTGCTGCATTTCTGGCAGGAAATTTGGGACACTCATTTTTTTTCTATGAACTCAGAGTTGTGCTTTTATGGGCCGTATTTTGCGACCCCTACGGGTGCGTATCTGATGTGCACGCGCCCATAGGGACCGTGCAAGTTCCGGTTTTAGGCATGTGAAGTGCATGCGCTGAAACCCGGCACTTGCAATCTGTCAAGAATCTTCTTGACAGATCCTCCACATCCCCAGGAAAAGGGCCTCTGCGGGTGGAGAGTTGCGATATTTGCCCAACTTCTGCCTGCTGAAAGGCATGGAATTCTTACGCCTGGTAAAATTTTATCACTCACTTATACATTAAAAACCCTGTCCAATAAGGTAAGTTTATATTTAGCCCTGTTAAAACAGATTTAAAAAAAAATCAAAATATTAAATTTTTGTTTAAAATATTTAATTAAATGCCATTTTAATTATATATATGTCATTTAAAAAATTTTATTTCATGTGTTTACGTATTTTTTAAGTCATCCCCATTCATACTTATGACAGTTCCGTACGTACGGAATCCCCATAAGTATGAAGGGGGATTCCCTTCTTTCATTGGTTGGCTGGCCCACGTGATCCCAGGGGCGCTTGCGCCCCTGGGATACGTGAGGCTCTACACATTTCTACCAGGAGAGGCCCAGGATCGCAAGCCTCCGTATCTCCCGGACCACCAGGTAAATGCGTAGATTTTTTGATGATCGGAGACATCCCTCCGATTGCAAATCAAGGTCCAAATATTTTTTGAATAGCATCAACCCGCTTTACAGTTTAAGTTGCTTCAGCCTCAGTTTGTGATAGTTTCAGATAACTTGAGACAGCATTTAGCTTGTTTTGTGATGGAATTTGATGGTTCTTAGTCATTCCTGTCATAGTTTGAGTAAAGGAAGTTATCAATCTTCATAAAATAATAATATAATTGTCAATGTAAAATGGAGCTGAAAGAGCTATGCCTTTAAATGTAAACTGCATTTACATCAGTGCATGCAATTTTTACAGTCCGTTTTATAATGATGATGAAAAGAAGGACCTGATCAAAAGTAAAATTTCATTAAATCTCTGACAGGAAGGGAGCATATGGCCTGGCAGTAGCCATGTTATACTGCAACCTCAAGTTTGCCTGTGGAATACATAAACACCCATACTTGTTGAAGTTATGTAGTTTGAGCAAATGAAACCCTATTTTCTATCAGTTAGATTTGCAAAGTTTATAGTCCCAAATGGGAGTCAAATCATTCAGTACTTTGTCCTTATGATTTGCTTCCCATTTGTGATTGAAAGGAAAGTGTTAGTGTGATGAGGGCTATAGAAAATCACTGAAAATAAGATTGACGGTCCTGTTAATTAGTGGTGAATCTCTGAAACAGGGATGAATGGAAACATGGGTTAAACAGGAAACCTTTCAGAGCTAGATAGAGATTCTTAACCAACAAACAAAATAAATCAAAAATCAAGGCAGGTTCACAGTAATCATTCAAATCAGAAAGAGAGAAACACCACACAATGCCACCCTACATTTCTTCATTCATCTGCTTAGGAAATGTCAGCCTTAAAAATACGACAATTCTTTTTAAAAAGAAAGATCTCTTTATCAGACACACCTTCTGCTCTGGTATACGTCAGACACTCATCACTTTTGTTTTTGTTCAAACCTATTAAACCGCTTCAGTGACACTGAGCACACAATTCCCAAATATTTGTTATTGCATTTGATTCATGAATCACAGGCTCATTCCCTTTTATTAAAATACAAATGTTTAGCAGTAAATGTTAAATTATTACATGTGTTTGTCAGAGATAGCGAATTAATAGTACTACAATGTACAAATGTACTATTTAGTACGTTTTATGATCAAACAGCTTGTATCATCATAATTAATTTTGCTCATAAGTAAAACAGGATATTTTAAAACATAAACACAAAGTGTGCACACATATCACCTTCTTGCAGATAGTAATTAATTCAATAGCAAATTATAATAGACATTGTTGCTTGGAAAACACACACACACACACACACACAATTCTGCTGCTTCTATGTTAAGGTAATATAGAAATTCATGACCTCAGTGCTAGTTTCTGTGTAAAGTCAAAAATCTGATGAATTATAGTGAATGGTTCAAGTTTAGTTCAGCATATAGAAAAAATCAAAAGAGATGAACAGATGTTGTGTACATGCAGAAGCTGAACAAACATGAAAAACAATAAAACAATGCCTCTTACTAGCTGACAAAAGCAGAGTAAGTATAAGGGAATTAATAAAAAAGATCATGAAGCTATACAGTGCAACCTGTCCATGAAGGTCAGCTAATTGTAATTTTTAGGATGGGATTCCTTTGTTTATAGATATTTTCTCCTCTTCCCTTTTCTTGGGTCTTGTCAAGCTGAGGAGACATTCAACCTATCCCCAGGCTCCAACAATGGCACTCTTAAACTACAGTGGATGCCTAAGAATTTCTGTAATTCTCTGAACTACAGAAAGCCTGGCAAAGATAACCACGGGCTTCTTTTCTCCACTATCAAGCAACCATGCCTAAAACCCCTCTCCCCTGCCCCTTTCCTCAAACAATGTGAGGAGCTCATGGATCTTTGTCACTAAGATTGCCTCTGCTGCATCCCTCCCTTGCTTAGCCCTCAAAGCCAAGCTTTCCCGGAGGTTCCCACCTGTCCTAGCTCTGAACTCGTTTCTTTCTCTAGGTTTTCTCCTATCTCTCACCATGCCCTCTCCGAGCTCATCTTGTGCACCTCCTGCTCTCTCGACCCTATTCCCACTAAAGTATTGACCACGCAACTTTCCTTCCTGGCCCCTATGCTAGCTGATTTTGTAAATGGTTTCCTATGCTCAGGTTTCCACTCCTTCAAATCTGCCATCATCACTCCCTACTCAAAACATCCTCTCTTGGCCCCTCTGTTCTTGCAGCTACCACCGCATCTCAAACCTCCCTTTCCTCTCAAGTCCTTGAACATGTTGTTGCCTCCCAAATCTGTGCCCATCTTTCCTGCAACTCTATGTTTGAACCTGTCCAATCAGGTTTCTGCTCCTGCCACAGATCTGATAAAACCCTAATCAAAGTCACAAATTACATCCTCTGTGTTTATGACTGTGGTGCGCTATCCCTTATTATCCTACTCAACCTGTCTGTAACCTTTGACATAGTTGACCACTCCATCCCCCTCCAATGCCTCCATTGTTCAGCAGGGTGGGACTGCACTCGCCTGGTTCAACTCTTACCTATCCTGTTGTAGCCAGAGAATCTCTGCAATGACTTCTCTTCCCGCTCCCGCACCATCAACTCTGGCGCCCCCAAGGATCTATCCTTGGCCTCCTCCTATTTCTCATCTACATGCTGCTCCTCAGTGACATCATCCAAAGTCATGACATCAGGTTCCACATGTATGCTAAACAGCACCCATCTCTACTTTACCGCCACCACTCTCGATGCCCTCGCTGCCTCTTTGTTATCAACATAAGAACTTAAAAAATACAAGCAAGAGTAGAGCATATGGTTCTTCGAGCCTGCTGTGCCATTCAATAAGATCATGGCTGATCTTCAACCTCAGCTCCATTTTCCCGCCTAATCCCCATATCATTTGATTCCCCTAGAGTCCAAAAATCTATCGATATACCATGTCTTCTGTTACCTAGGCCCTAAGCTCTGGAATTCCCCACCTAAAACTCTCTGCCTCTCTTTCCTCCTTTAAGATGCTCCTTAAAACCTACCTCTTTGACCAAGCTTTTGGTCACCTGCCCTAATTTCTCCTTATGTAGCTCGGTGTCAAATTTTTTGTCTTATAATAATCCTGTGAAGCGCCTTGGGACATTTTACTACGTTAAAGGCGCTATATAAATTTTTTTCGCCTCCAGTCCAGATCCAAGGTCATCCCATCCTCTGTCGTCGAATTACAGTATGCAGATGACGCACACTCGGAGGTCATACTCCAAACCATCGTCAACACCTTCACTGAAGCGTATGAGAGCATAGGCCTTACACTAAACATCCGTAAGACAAAGGTCCTCTACCAACCTGCCCCCGCCACACAGTACTGCCCCTCGATTATCAAAATCTATGACAAGGCCTTGGACAACGTGGACCACTTTCCATACCTCGGGAGCCTACTGTCAACAAGGTCAGATGTCAATGATGAAGTCCAACACCACCTTCAGTGTGCCAGTGCAGCCTTCGGTCGCCTGAGGAAGAGAGTGTTTGAAGACCAGGACCTCAAACCCGGCACCAAGCTCATGGTCTACAGAGCAGTAGTGATACCCGCCCTCCTGTATGCCTCAGAGACATGGAACATGTACAGCAAGCACCTCAAAGCACTGGAGAGGTACCACCAACGCTGCCTCTGCAAGATCCTGCAAATCCATTGGTAGGATAGGTGCACCAACGTCAGTGTTCTCACTCAGGCCAACATCCCCAGCATCGAAGCTTTGACCACGCTCGATCAGCTCCAATGGACGGGTCACATCGTCTGCATGCCCGATATGAGACTCCAAATACAAGCGCTCTACTCAGAGCTCCGACACAGCAAGAGAGCCCCAGGTGGGCAGAGGAAATGTTTCAAGGACACCCTCAATGCCTCCTTGAAAAAGTGCAACATCCCCACCAACACCTGGAAATCCCTGCCCCAAGACAGCACAAAGTGGAGGAGAAGCATCCGGGAAGGCACCAAACACCTCGAGTCTCTTCGCCGAGAGCAAACGGAAGGAGCGCACGTCAACCCAAGCACCCCACCCACCCGCCCCTTCAACCACTGTCTGCTCCACCTGTGACAGAGACTGTAGGTCCTGCATTGGACTCATCAGTCACCTGAGAACTCATTTTTAATGTGGAAGCAAGTCATCCTCAGTTCTGAGGGACTGCCTAAGAAGTAAGATGTAAATACAAGTTGTTGTTGTTGTATAACCTTGACTATACTCAACGACTGAGAATCCACAGCCCTCTGGGTAGAGAATGCCAAAGATTCACAAGCCTCTAAGTGAAGAAATTCCTCCTCACCTCAGTCCTAAATGGCCAACCCCTTATTCTGAGGCTATGCCCCCTAGTTCTAGACTCTCCAGCCAGGGGAAACAATCTCTGAGCATCTACCCTCTCAACACCTCTCAGAATCTTGTATGTTTCATAGAGTCATAATGGCACAGAAGGAGGCCATTTGGCCCATCGAGTCCGCATCGGCTCTCTGCAGAGCAATCCAGTCAGTCCCATTCCCCTGCTCTATCCCTGTAGCCCTGCAAGTTTATTTCTCTCAAGTATCTATCCAGCCTCCCCTTGAAAACAAGTGTCTCCGCTTCCACCCCTTCCATCGGCAGTGAATTCCAGGTCATAAGCACTCGCTGCGTAAAAAAGTTTTTCCTCACGTCCCCCTGTATCTCTTGCCCAAAACCTTAAATCTGTGTCCCCTAGTCCTTGTACCATCAACTAGTGGGAACAGCCTTTCCCTATCTAGCCTATCCAAACCCATCATAATCTTGCACACCTCTATCAAATCACCCCTCAACCTCCTTTTGCTCCAATGAAAACAAATCCAGCTTCTCCAACTTGTCCTTGTAGCTAAGATCCCCCAATCCCTGGAACCATTCTGGTAAATCAATGAGATCACCTCTCGTTCTTCTAAACTCCAAAGAGTATAGGCCCATTATACTCAACTTCCCCTCATAGGACAACCCTCTCAACCCAGGAGCCGAGTGAACCTTCGTTGCAGCCCTTCTAAGGCAAGTATCGCCTTCCTTAGGTATGGAGACCAAAACAGTACATAGTATTCCAGGTGTGGTCTCACCAAAGTCTTGTACAATTGCAGCAAGACTTCTTTACTCTTATACTCCAACTCCCTTGCAATAAAGGCTAACATACCATTTGCCTTCCTAATTGCTTGCTGTGCCTGCATGTTAACTTTCTGTGTTTTGTGTGCATGGACACCCAAATTCATCTGAACACCAACATTTAATAGTTCCTCATCATTTGAAAAATATTCTGTTTTTCTATATTTTCCAACAAAGTGAATAACCTAATATTTCCCCAAATGATAGTCCATCAGCCACCTTCTTGCCCATTCACTTAACCTGTCTATATCATTATGCAGAATCTTTGGCCTAGAAATTAGAGTAGGCCGAAAATCTGCCGGTGCCATCGTGGGCTGAAGTTAACGTCCGACAGCAATAATAGCGCAGGCAGCGCCGGTATTTTGGTGCTGCCTGCTAATTTAAATTAGCGCTGCGCAAAACCTGCAGTGCAACACTCTTTTTCCCATGGTAGTCTCAGTAGGAGGCCCAATGCAGCATGGCCATAGCGTCCCTGGAGAAAGGCAGCATTGTCTTAAAGCTAGCCTGTCATTTTAGAAAGCAGTGTTGATTAGTTAAAGGGGAACTGCCTTCTAAAAGGAAAAAATCATTAAAAAATAGGCAATCTTTAGCCCGTCGACCTTAACTGCCTTCCGGAAAAAAAATAAACAATAAAAATAATTCTGAAATGGCAGTCTTCAGCTCTTAAAGCTGAACTGCCTTTCGCATGTAAAAAATGGTAAAGGCGCTTCAGCACTGACACTAATGGCTCAGCTAGCCAGGGAAGGGGCACCCAGGATCTCGCACACAGCACTCCACCTTTGTGCAGGGGTTCAACACTGCCAGCAGCATCACCCACATGCCCAAAGAAGCTTGATCACCTCAGACCAGTGGTCAAGGTCAGTGAATGCGTCTTCAAAAGCCGTCTCCTACCAACTGCACCACGAGCCTCATACACTGCTCATTGCTCGACCCCACCCTCCATCACTCACCTACCAACAACCTATACCAAACACGAGGCACACCTCACATTCCTAGCTACACCTCACCCCCTTGGAGGAGATGGTGCTGTCCATTCTTGGCAGGAGCATGGCTGAGGCCTTGCTGAAAGGATACCAGATACTGATATCCTCATACGTTATCCTCTTTCTCACATTCCATTTCCTCCTCATCCCACAATATCTTCTGATTTACAAGGTGCGCATGGTGTAACCATGCAGCTCTTGATTTCCCGCCATCCCCTCACCACAACTCTACCCTTGTGCCTTCCTCATTTCACACACCCAGGAAATCCAGCATGCCCAGCCAGTGGTTGACCAAGAAGAGAGGAGAGTGAAGAAGAAACAACGTCACTCGATTTCACACTCCCAGCTCCACGAGGTCGACTTGCAAGGCCATCTGCAGTGTTCCACACTGAAAGTCAGCAGCCTTCCACCAGCCATGCTGCAGCCACTGGGGTAGCACTGTGAAACATCATTAGCATAGGCAAACACGGGTGCAAGACAGTCACTAAGGGAATGCACAAGGATGATTAGCTGATTTCTTTATGTCATATTGGATGGATAAATGTATAAAGTTGGATTGGAAAGTTTGCTTTATGGTGGCTTTAATTTCAGTATTGTGGCCAAGAGGGCGTGTGATGGTTAGTAATAGAGGGAAGGTAAGATGTGGGACAAATGTTGAAAGGGGAACTGGGATTGTGGTCACTGGTACCACAGGCGGATGATTCCATCCCAGGTATCCCAGCCAGAAAGGGGCTGTCTGGGTTGCATCGTTCCTTCCACTTCCTCCTCTTCTGCGTCTTCCTCTTCCCACTGCGAGTGGATGCTGGAAATCTGAACTACTCCGTTGGTCAGGCAGCATCTCGACCCGAGACGTTAATTCTGTTTCTCTCTCCACGGATGCTGCCTGGCCTGCTGAGTATTTGCCAATATTTTTTGTCTTCTCGGAGGCCTTCTTTTACCATCCGAAGCCTTGCAAGTGTCCAGCAGGTCCTGCACTTCCTGCACACTTTAAAAACTTTTAATATCTATTGCCAAGCCATTACTTCAATAAAATATTTTTTAAAAATCCAAAAGCTTAAATCTAAACTTATCTGAAAGATGTGTGTGTCATAAGAACATAAGAATTAGAAACAGGAGTAGGCCATACAACCCTTCAAGCCTGCTCCGCTATTCAATAAGATCATGGCTGATCTTTGACCTCAACTCCACTTTCCCGCCAGATCCCCATATCCCTTGATTCCTCTGGAGTCCAAAAACCTATCTATCTCAGCCTTGAATATATTCAACGACTGAGCATCCACAGCCCTTTGGGGTAGAGAATTCCAAAGATTCAGAACCCTCTGAAGAAATTCCTCCTCATCTCAGTCTTAAATGGCCGACCCCTTATCCTGAGACTATGCCCCCTGGTTCTAGACTCCCCAGCCTGGGGAAACAACCTCTCAGCGCCTACCCTGTCAATCCCCCTCAGTATCTGATATGTTTCAATGAGATCACCTCTCGTTCTTCTAAACTCCAGAGAGTATAGGCCCATTCTACTCAATCTCACCTCACAGGACAACCCTCTCATCCCAGGGATCAATCTGGTGAACCTTCGTTGCACCCCCTCTAAGACAAGTATGTCCTTTCTCAGATAAGAGACCAAAACTGTGCACAGTACTCCAGGTGTGGTCTCACCAAAGCCCTGTATAATTGTAGGAAGACTTCCTTACTCTTGTACTCCAACCCCCTTGCAATAAAGGCCAACGTGTCATTTGCCTTCCTAACTGCTTGCTGTACTTGCATGCTAACTTTTTGTGTTTCCTGTACGAGGACACCTAAATCTCTAATAGTTTCTCACCATTTAAAAAATATTCTGTTTTTTATTCTTCCTACCAAATTGAATAACCTCACATTTTCCCACATTATACTCCATCTGCCACCTTATTGCCCATTCACTTAACCTGTCTATATCCCTTTGCAGCCTCTTTGTGTCCAGCTCACAGCTTACTTTCCCACCTAGCTTTGTATCGTCAGCAAACGTGAATACATTACACTCGGTCCTCTCATCTAAGTCATTAATATAGATTGTAAATAGTTGCGGCCCAAGGACTGGTCCTTGCAGCATCCCACTAGTTACAGCCTACCAACCGGAAAATGACCTATTTATCCCTACTCTCTGTTTTTTGTCAGTTAACCAATCCTCTATCCATGCTAATATATTACCTCAACCCCATGAGCACTTATCTTTTGTAGCAACCTTTTGTGTGTCTGATTAACGAATGCATTTTGGAAATCTAAATATACCACATCCACTGGTTCCTCTTTATCTACCCTACTAGTTACATCCTCAAAAAACTCTAATAGATTTCTCAAATAGGATTTCCCTTTCATAAAACCATGTTGACTCTGCCGAAGCATATTATGATCTTTTATGTGCCCTGTTCCCACTTCCTTAATAATGGATTCCAGAATTTTTTCGACGACTGTTGTCAGGCTAACTGGCCTGCAGTTCCCCATTTTCGCTCTTCCTCCTTTCTTGAAGAAACCCTCTGAGAACTCTATGGGGGAAAAATTCGGTTGCTTTGCACCTCCCGTTGGGTCACAAAACCACTAGTGCCCGGGTGCAGTGCTGTTTGCGCCGCTCGCGAAATTGACCAGACATTTTGCGGTGGTGCTAAACACTACTGCCACAATCTCCTGCACCCGCAGATTGTGACATCAGTCGAGCGGCAACGCCCGGTAGCGCCCTGGGCCGGATATTGAGTGGTGCCCCCTGCCTTTCCGCCTGCTGCTAGCAACGACAGCTTGAGGGGAACATTTTGCAGTCGGGAAGGGTCTGGGGGAGTGCTATTTAAAGGCAACCACTTCATGCCTATTTTTTGTCGGCGACATTTTTGCACCACGCATTCTGAGAGAGAGAGAGACACTTCTGGAGAGATTCAATGCTGTGTGAAGGAGTTTTGGGTACTGAGCAGCACTTTGCAGGTTCATTTTGATTTGATCTTCCTTACATCGATTTAGAAGAGTCTATGGGGGCTGCACTCTGAACCATTGTTCTTTCCAGCAGATTTGATGTACAGGTCTCTCCAGACCGAGATTCAAAGCTGCAATGAGCAGGATGTGGATGGAGAGCAAGATCAATCCTCCTCTTTAAGAACTGGCCGGCGCCAGTGTGTCTGTGTTCCATTGCTAACTGACATCACACGCTAGCGCTCTGAGGTAGCACCTCGCTCCTCAGCGTTAGCACCTTAAGAGGTGTGTAGTGCCTGATTTTGCGCTCCAATCATCTCCAGGGGCGATAGAAGCCAAGTTTGCAGTCGGAGGAGATAATTAGCGCCAAGCTCTAAACTTTGTGCCCGGCCGATAATTGCGCCCCAAACGGGGCGATACCGAATTCTCCCCCTATGTTCCTCCAAAGACTGCTTGTCCGACAACCAGTCCTGGATGAGCTGCAATTTTGCCCAATTAGTCACTGTAAGGACCAAAGCCATTGGGCTGGATTTTGACGGGTCCCACCCGCACGGTGCGGGGGACCCAGGAGATGATGGGAATGGGCACGCTACTCCACAGCATGCGTGCAGCGTGAATGGCAGGTTCCACACCCATGGGTTCCCCACCCAGAAGTCAGCCTGATTGACAGGCTGGCTTCCAGTCATGTGGGGAATGTAGAGAAGGAGGCTGCAGCAATTAGTAAGTGCTGGGCCCAGGATGGTGGGTGGGGAGGTCCAAGCTTGTCGGGGGGGGCGATCCCCCAGAGGCGGGGTCCATGCCCTCAGTAGGGGGGGTGGTGAGATCGATCCCAGGGGGTCCAAGCCCAAACCCTGGGGAGAGCCAGGCTGGAGGTGGGGGAGCTTGTGGTCCGGGAAGAAGCACTTCTGCTCCTCCCGGCCCAGAAGGATTGCTCCCCGAGGCTGAGCCCGCCTCGTTGCAGCCATCGGTAATCCTGAGCCCTAGGATCCCTGATTGCCTGCAATAAAACCTGCAAAGCAGGTTAAAGTAGAGGCTTCAGACTTCATAATATGTAAATTGCCAACCCACCTCTTGACAGCAGGTTGGCAGCTCCTCCACCCCCTCCCCAATCCCACCTGAGTGAAAGTTGAAAGTGGGCGGGTTGGGGTCAAGATTCACATTTTTTCAACTTTAACTTCCCCATGCCTCCAGCCCACCCATTCTTACCTCTGAAAATTCCAGCCATTCTCTTTGGTCCCCACTACAAACTCTGTTTCCCCGCCACCAATTCGATCCCCCTCCCTGGCCACTGTCTCAGGTTGAACCAGACTGTTTACAACCTCGCCGTCCTGTTTGACCCTGAGCTGAGCTTTCAACCCCATATCCCCTCCATCACAAAGACCACCTACTTCGACCTCCCTAACATCACCTGTCTCCACCCCGGCCTCAGCTTATCATCTGCTGAAACCCTCATCCCTGGTTTAGTTACCTCCAGACTTGACTATTTCAATGCTCTCCTGGCTGGCCTACCATATTCCACCTTCCATAACCTTGAACTCATCCAAAACTCTGCTGCTCATATCCTAACCCGCACCATGTTACGCTCACCTTTGACCCCTCTGTCGATGACCTACACTGGCTCCCAGGCCATTAACACCTTGATTTTAAAATTCTCATCCTCACATTCAAATCCCTCCCTAGTCTTACCCCTCCCGATCTCTGTAACTTCCTCCAGCCCTACAATCCTCTGAGAACTCTGTGTTCCTCCAACTCTAGCCTCTTGTGCATTGCTCACTCCCTTCGCCCCACCATTAAGCTCTAGAATTCCCTCCACAGCCTTCTCTGCCTCGCTCTTCCTTTAAGACACTTCTTAAAACCTACCTCTTTGACCAAGCTTTTAGTCACCCATCCTAATATCTTCTTCTTTGGCTCAGTGTCAATTTTTGTCTGATTACACTCCTGTGAAGTGTCTTGAGATGCTTTCCTACATTAAAGGCACTAGAGAAATGCAAGTTGTTGTTGTTGTCTGACTTTGAGTGGAACTTGGGGGTAATGATGTCTCATCATTGCTGCTCTTGTCCTTCTCAGTAGTAGAGGTTTCAGGGCAAAAAGTGATGTAACCTTGGTGAGTTGCTGCAGTACATCCTGTAAACCATACATACTGCCACCACAGTGCGTCAATGGTGGAGGGGAGGGATATTAAGTAGGCATTGATCAAGCAAACTGTTTCGTCCTGGATGTTGTAGCGTTATCCTTCCAGGTGAGTGGTGATAATTTGATCACCCCCTGATTTGAGCCTTGTAGATGGTGGAAAGGAGTCAGGGAGTGAGCCATTCATCACAGAGTACCCAGCCTCTGACCTGCTGTTGTAGCTACAGTGTGGATATGATTGTTCCAGTTAAGCTTCTGGTCAATGGTGACCCAGGATGTTAATGGTTCCATTAAAGGTCACGGGAGATGGCTGGGCTTTCTCTTGTCTAATAACCTATCTACGTCCTCCTTTAGTTGCTTACAGTCCTATTCACAGTTAGCAATGCTCCCTATTTTTGTGTTCTCTATAAATGTTGATATTGTGCTCAATAGACTCAAGTCCAAATCAGTTATATATAGAGAGAAGAGCGATAGCCCCAACACAGCTCCCTGGGGGCACCCCTGTTTACATCACCCCATTCTAAAATACATTCATTAACTAATACTCTGTTTTATGTTCTTTAGCCAACTTCTTATCCATGCTGCCAAATTTTCTTTAATGCTGTATGCCTTCATTTTACCAACAAGCATCCTATGCAGCACCTTATCAATGCCTTTTGAAAATCCACATACACAACACCTTTAGCATTTCCTTTATATCAATATGCATTAGTTCCTGTCACGGGGCCGTGCATTCACGGGGCCGTTTTGCTAGGGTTTCAGTAGTGGACCCAAGCGCAGGAAACCTATCCAAGGACTCGAGACCGGGTAGCACTTGAAAGATGCTTCCTTGAGACTCGAGAACATAGAAACAGGGTAACCCTCAAAAGGAGATTCACTTGAGACTCGAAAACACAGGGAGACTCGAGAACGCCAGAGACACAGCAAGAGCTGTGTCTTCCAGGCAGGCGAACCCAGGACTGAGCAGAGGACAGGAAACAGGAAACAGGAAGCTTAAATACAGGCCAGAGTGGTCACGTGACATAATTATTCAAATGAGACAGGGAGACAAATACTTTAACAACACACAGGTGAGGCCAGAGGCACAGAGACAAAACAGGGACAAAACCGAACAACTTTATTAACTAGCCTGATTACTCTGATGAGACCAATTACTCAAGAAACAGGTGAGGAGAGGGGCCCAAAAGGCACGGCAGCAGCGCACCGAGGCCTCAAAAACCGCCCTCAGGCGGCGAGCAGAGGGAAGTGCCGCTGCAGCCGTTACAGTTCCGCAAAGAACACTTAAATTTGTCAGACACAGCAGGGGTGACATTGGTCTTGCGTGGTAGCACAAAATGGGCAATATCGAATCAGCAGCCCGATTTACACCCCGCCCCATTGAAATCAATGAAAAGAAACTCAGGTGGGCTGTGAAATGGACTGCCGATTTGGTATTGCCTGTTTTACGCTACTGTCCAAAAGTAATTTTACCACCAGCTTGTCTTTTACAAATCCATGCTGGCTGTTCTTAATTAACCTATGCCTTTCTGGGTGAGTATTAACTTTATATCGTATTATAACCTGTAGAAGCATACCTATTACTGATGTTAGATTGACTGGTTTATAGTTATCTGGTTTATCCTTTTCTCCCTTTATGAATAGAGATGTTACATTGGTAACCTTCCAGTTCTCTGGAAAACTTCTATATCCAAGGATGTTTGAATGTGCTCAAAGCATCTTACTATTTCCTCTCTTACTTCCCCTCTTACTTCCCCCAGCATTCTAGGATGTTCGCCATCAGGGGCTATTGCCTTTTCTACTTTTAAGTTCCACCAATTTTTTTATAGTTATCTTATCTAATTGCTCCACCTCCTTCTCTTTTTACCCTTTCATTCCCACTGCCACTCTGAAAACAGTACTTGTTTAGTATCTCTGACATTCTTCATCCTCCAGAAGATTTCCTTTTCCATCTCTAACTGTCACTGCCCCTTAACTATTTTCCTTTTTGTGTGTTCATAAAATCCTTTCCTATTGTTAGCTGCTAGCCTTTCTTCATATCTCCTCTTTGCCTTTCTAATCTTTTTTCTGTATTTTCTATATTTGGCTTGAATTTATTCTGTATTATTAGCTCTAGATTTGTCATGTATTATTTTTGAAGTCTCATTTTTATTTTTTCTACTTATTCAAGGAACTCCATAGAATCATACAACTCCAATTTTTACTGCACTACCTTTACTTCATGTTGAAATATGCCTCGTCTGTACCCTTATCATCTCCGTTTCCCATTGTTTGTGCACTGCCTAATTTGGCTTTTTTCCATTTTTTCTGGGTTAGTTCCAGTTTCAGCTCGCTAAAAGTAGACTTATATTTCTTGAAACGAATATTGATTTATACATAGTTATATTGAGAAGCTTCCGCCCTTTAATATATTTTTATAAATCTTTCTTGAAGCCACATTAGGACTTCTTACTCCAGGAATTTCACTTGATAATGGACCTGGTGTTATATTTTAAGCAGAATAAAGAATTTGTTTCCACGTAAGCAATGTGCTGGTTTATTCTGGGCCAATATATGATCTCATCTACCCATGGAGTTAGTGGCTGCTGCTTTGTTTCAACCTGATGGTATGTTCATACACAAACTGACTGACTCATTCACAAGCAAACTAATATCAGGAAGTTCTTCTGTACACAAAGAGTGATTAAGACATGGAATAGAGCCTGGATAGATTAATAAAGCTGGACTTCTGGGTCACTCTGGCTTGATGAACTAAGATGGGCTAAATTGTCTTCCTCATCTGGAATTATCTTGCGCTCCTCGAACTCAAAACTGGCTCTTGCATTGCTATGAACCAAAATTATCCCATATTTGTTCCTGTTCGTGATTCCAGCTCCATTCAGTAGCTAATTTGCTTTTATTAAGTTTCAGATCGACTCTTCTAGTAACTTCAAACATTTTCCAAAATCTGTTGTCACATTTCTCCTTGGACTGACTCCATACTATTATGTTATCTTTTGATGTATCCAGATCTTCAGTTTATTCACATAGGATGTGGATGACTTTATGATATATTCTGTGGGGAGTGTGCGCACCATTTCTTGATATGCATTCCCAGTGGGGGAAACTACACACCAGGAGCGTGCATTGAGAAAACCTATGGTACCTGTACCCTAACCCTAGAGATAGATGATGTTACTGACCATATAGGACATAATGGAACAGTGGATTTATATCTGAACTTTGAACCTGACTATTCAACTAACGTGCTTCTACAAATCAAATCCAACTCATTATGATTAAAATATGTATGGTCTATTTTAATGTATCTAACAGTTTCCTCTATTTAAATGGATTTGCGCTCTCTCACTTTTTCTAATTATTAATCTCACTCCTAATGTTGGGAGCTCCAGTCTAGAAGATACAATTAAATTTATTGTAGATGTTTCAAACTCAACAAAAGCCAGTTCCATTCACATCTGCAAGGGGTCAAAATAAGGCATATGTCCAGAAGATGCAACTTAATCTATCCAAGCTTTGAAAAGTTACTGTGACACAAACCCTTCGTGGAGCCATTTGAGTCCACCTCTATTATATATAGATTATATATAACAAAGGAGTGTCACATGATTTCTATAGCAACATTTGAAAAAAATCACAGAATAAAAGGAAAATCTTACAATGACATTTTATAATTTCCTACTCTTGTACAGGAAACTCTCTGGTATCCGGCACCAACGGGACCAGGATGGTGCCGGTTGATTAAAAATTCTGGATGACGGAGAGGGTTATCTACCAAGGCTATTTTTAACAAAGAAAGAGTCAGACTCCTGTTATTGAGGTGTTCGGACTTCTGACAGTGCCAAGAAGCCGAGTAGTGGCAGTTTGGAGAACTACCCCCACTGACTAACTCGGCCACCATGGGAGACGCGGACTCGGCAACATTTCCGGTTATTGAGGTGTTTTCGGAGTATGAATTTTGCCGGTTAATAGAGAATTCTGGATATTTAGGTGCCATTTAAATGAGAGTTTCCTGTAGTAAACTGCTCCAGAAACACTTCAGGATAGTAAATCCAAGCTGATGTTGCTCAGTTCAATTTCTGAGTAATATGTCCAAAATGAGCCTGAGATCAATTTAGAATGCTTCTGTGATTAATGTAAGTGAAAGGTAAGTTCTGTATGGACAGATAATGGCAGATCTCAGTGGAGACTGTAAACTGAGAATGTCATAGCAAAAGGTTAACACACATGAGAATGGGTCAGTGTTTGATGAAATGTGCTTTAGAATCATAATTTGTTAAACTTGAATTTACATTTTTTTTCTCCCTGCCTGTTTAAGCTTTGTGGTTCATTAAAGTGAAGAATGACAATGCTGCAAAATAGAAAATTGCATTCTTTTCAAATCCTGTGAAACCTAGCATGACACCAATCAGATCCTAATGTAAAGCATCAATCAACCATACCAACAGTACATGCCAAATTCCAAATGAAGCAGAGTTTCTCTACCATACCTCATGTCACTTCCATTTCCAACACTGTATATTCTTCTGGTACCGTGCACACATACACTGAAACTGCTGCTTGTCCCAACATACAGCCATTACAGTTGCACATACACTACTGCTCAAACGGGATGGAGGGCAGCTGGTAGGTATGTTTTCAGCCTTGGCCTTCAGTGTGCCAGTGCAGCCTTCAGTTGCCTGAGGAAGAGAGTGTTTGAAGACCAGGACCTCAAACCCGGCACTAAGCTCATGGTCTACAGAGCAGCAGTGATACCCGCCCTGCTGTATGCCTCAGAGACATGGACCATGTACAGCAGGCACCTCAAAGCACTGGAGAGGTACAGGAAACTCTTGTTTAAATGGCACCTAAATATCTGGAATTCTCTATTAACCGGCAAAATTCATACTCCGAAAACACCTCAATAACTGGAAATGTTGCCGAGTCCGAGTCTCCCGTGGTGGCTGAGTTAGTCAGTGGGAGTAGTTCTCCAAACTGCCACTACTCGGCTTCTTGGCACTGTCAGAAGTCCGAACACCTCAATAACAGGAGTCTGACTCTTTGTTTGTTAAAAATAGCCTCGGTAGATAGCCCTCTCCATCATCCGGAATTTTTAATCAACCGGCACCATCCTGGTCCCGTTGGTGCCGGATACCAGAGAGTTTCCTGTACCACCAATGCTGCCTCTGCAAGATCCTGCAAATCCACTGGCAGGATAGGCGCACCAACATCCGTGTTTTTGCTCAGGCCAACATCCCCAGCAACGAAGCTTTGACCATGCTCAATCAGCTCCGATGGATGGGTCACATTGTCCGCATGCCCGATACGAGACACCCAAAACAAGCGCTCTACTCGGAGTTCCCGCACGGCAAGAGAGCCCAGGTGAGCAGAGGAAACACTTCAAGGACACCCTCAAAACCTCCTTGAAAAAGTGTAACATCCCCACCGACACCTGGGAGTCCCTGGCCCAAGACCACACAAAGTGGAGGGGAAGCATCTGGGAAGGCGCCAAACACCTCGAGTCTCTTTGCCAGGAGCAAGCGGAAGCCAAGCGCAGGCAGCGCAAGGAGCGCACGTCAACCCAAGCACCCCACCCACCCGCCCCTTCAACCACCGTCTGCCCCACCTGTGACAGAGACTGTAGGTCCCACATTGGACTCATCAGTCACCTGCAAACTCATTTTTAATGTGGAAGCAAGTCATCCTCGCTTCCGAGGGACTGCCTAAGAAGAAGAAGAATGATAGAACTACTGCCTCTGAGTCAGAAGATCATGGGTTAAAGGCCCACTCCAGGACTTGAGCACATAATCCAGACTAACACTTCAGTACAGTAATGAGGGAGTGTTGGAGGAACTGTCTTTTGGATGAAACATTAAAAAGTGTGCCCTGTTGGGTGAACATAAAAGATCCCATGGCACTATTTGAAAGAAGAACCGTGGTATTCTCCTAGCATCTGGGGCAATATTTATCCCACAACCAACACCACTAATTGCTGTTTGTAGGTATTTGGTGTGCACAAATTGGCTGCCACATTTCTCTACATTACAACAGTACCTACACTTCAAAATAACTAATTGGCTGTGAAATGCTTTGGGATGTCCTGAGATTGTGAAAGGTGCTATATAAATGCAAGTTCTTTCTTTGACAGACATCCCCACAAGCCCTTGCATAATAATTATTTCCCTGAATACTTATTGATATAACGGTTAGCCATTCACCCCAGTGTCCTCTGCACTTAACTCTAAATCCTCTTCATCACGCAACAAGCCTTTGTTCCTCCCAATCCACAGCCTTCTTCAAAATCTCCCACTATGCTCCCATAAAGCCTTAATGTACCATCGTACACAATCAAAATGTGCAACTCTTTCCTAAAATATATAGACAAAATTTTGCAAGGCTCTGTGCCAGCATTGGAGCTTAATGAAATTATTCACTTATATATCAATATAAATTCTTGAAAGTATAAGGAAAAAAGATACCTGTCCATTACCTCAGTGGTAAAGATATTACTTAGTGTAGTAATAAGCCGCAGAGACCAGGAAGGTTGTATATTCAACTAGCTGGGGTGCCCAGCGTCGCCCAGGCTTTTTTGTAAAACTGGTTATGAGACTGGTGGGCTGGTCACTCTCCTCTCCCCTCCCTCCCCCTCTCATCTCCCTCCCCCTCTCCTCTCCCTCCCTCCCACTCTCCCTCCCCCTCTCCTCTCCCTCCCTCCCCCTCTCCTCTCCCTCCCTCCCTCCCCCTCCCTCTCCCTCCTTTCCTCTGTCTCCCTCCCTCCCCTCTCCCTCCCTAGCGCCTCAGGCCTGGCCCAACTCACCTCGGTACCAGAACGGAGTCAGTCCGACAACGGGAGGGCCGGGTGCCCATCACTCCGAAGCAAGCCCGGGGTTCCTCATGGTTAACGCGGCGATCCTTTGGACCTGGTTGCCGGGCGGCAGATGAACGCCTTTCGCTGCGGACTCCCGTGTCCGATTGCGGTCGGGATGGCTCGTTGGAAAGCCGCGGTTTTCCCAGTCCCGCAGTCATGGCAAGAGAGAGAGGGGAAGGAGAGAGAGAGAGAGAGTGAAGGAGAGAGAGAGAGAGGGAAGAAGAGAGGGAAGAAGAGAGAGAGAGAGAGATTGAGGGAAGGAGATAGTTTTCCAGCAGCCGCCATTTTGTGAGGCACTAACGGCAGTTTGAAGGATTAGGCCCCGCCCACACACGCCATGAAACGCCCCCCGTGATGCAGCACGCTCCCCCCCGTAGGATTGGTTAACCTTTACGTCACTCAATGCTAATGAGCAGATTTCCCCATATGATTGGCCAACCGCTAATGAGCGATTTTTTGAAAGTTTTTTGTATACTGTCGGAACAATTTTTGCCTGACCAAAAAGTAAATATGCCTATGACACTCCCCTAATCATAAGCTTTCTTTTGATATAACATATGTGTAGGTACGCTCTATAACTTTTGAGTGTATGGCGGATGGACATACACGCAGACAGACAGACACACAGACAGGCGGACGGATCCTTTCATATATTAAAACAATTTTTTTTTATTAATTGATGGGATGTGGGCGTCACTGGCTAGGCCTGCATTTAGTGCCCATCCCTAATTGCCCTTGAGAAGATGGTGGTGAGCCACCTTCTTGAACCGCTGCAGTCCATATGGTGTAGGTACACCCACAATGCTGTTAGGAAGGGAGTTCCAGGATTTGGGCCAGCGACAGTGAAGGAACGGCGATACAGGTCCAAGTCAGGATGGTGTGTGGCTTGGAGGGGAACTTGTAGGTGGTGATGTTCCCATGCGTCTGCTGCCCTTGTCCTTCTAAGTGGTAGAGGTCGCGGGTTTGGAAGGTGCTGTGAAGGAGCTTGAATGAGTTGCTGCAGTGCATCTTGTAGATGGTACACACTGCAGCCACAGTGCACCGGTGGTGGAGGGAGTGAATGTTGAAGGTGGTGGATGGAGTGCCATCAAGCGGCTGCTTTATCCTGAATGGTGTCGAGCTTCTTGAGTGTTGTTGGAGCTGCACTCATCCAGGCAAGTGGAGAGTATTCCATCACACTCCTGACTTGTGCCTTGTAGATGGTGGAAAGGCTTTGGGAGAAAGGAGGTGAGACACTGACCGCAGAATTGCCAGCCTCTGGCCTGCTCTTGTAGCCACAGTATTTATATGGCTGGTCCAGTCAGTTTCTGATCAATGGTAACCCCAGGATGTTGATAGTGGGGGACTCAGCGATGGTAATGCCATTGATTGTCAAGGGGAGATGGTTAGAGTCTCGCTTGTTGGAGATGGTCATTGCCTGGCACTTGTGTGGTGCGAATGTTACTTGCCACTTGTCAGCCCAAGTCTGAATGTTGTCCAGGTCTTGCTGCATATGGACATTGACTGCGTCAGTATCTGACAAGTCTCGAATGGTGCTGAACAGTGTGCAATCATCAGCGAACATCCCCACTTCTGACCTTATGATGGAGGGAAGGTCATTGATGAAACAGCTGAAGATGGTTGGCCTAGGACACTGCCCTGAGGAAATCCTGCAGTGATGTCATGTGATTGAGATGAATGACCTCCAACAACCACAGCCAACTTCCTTTGTGCTAGGTATGATTCCAACCAATGGAGAGTTTTCCCCTTGATTCCCATTAACTTCAGTTTTGCTAGGGCTCCTTGATGCCACACTCGATCAATGCTGCCTTGATGTCAAGGGCAGTCACTCTCACCTCACCTCTTGATTTCAGCTCTTTTGTCCATGTTTGGACCAAGGCTGTAATGAGGTCAGGAGCTGAGTGGCCCTGGCGGAACCCAAACTGGGTGTCAGTTAGCAGGTTATTGCTGAGCAAGTGCCGCTTGATAGCACTGTCAATGATACCTTCCATCACTTTGCTGATGATTGAGAGTAGACTGATGGGACGGTAATTGGCCGGGTCGGATTTGTCCTGCTTTTGTAGACAGGACATACTTGGGCAATTTTCCACATTGCCAGGTAGATGCCAGTGTTGTAGCTGTACTGGAACAGCTTGGCTAGGGGCGCAGCTACTAGCTGAAGTGCCCGGCGGTGCCGAGGGTTTTCTGAGGGCATGTTTTTGTTGGAAGAGAGAGAGAGAGTGAC
This sequence comes from Somniosus microcephalus, assembly GCF_052327205.1. Taxonomy (NCBI): domain Eukaryota; kingdom Metazoa; phylum Chordata; class Chondrichthyes; order Squaliformes; family Somniosidae; genus Somniosus; species Somniosus microcephalus. The sequence goes on along the minus strand of NC_140994.1, from coordinate 95,033,784 downwards.
TGGGGGAAAGAGAGAGAGCGACCGGGGGGAAGAGAGAGAGCGACTTGGGGGAAGAGAGAGAGCGCGACTGGGGGGAAGGGGAAGGGGGAGGAAGGGGAGTGGTGGAGGGGGGAGGAGGGGGGGGCGGGAGGGGGAGGGGAGGGGGGAGGGCAGAGGGGGGGAGGAGATGGGGAGGGGGGGGTAGGGGGAGGAGGGGGGGGAGGGGGAGGGGGGCTAGGTAGGGGAGGAGGTGGGGAGGGAGAGGGGGGGAGAAGGGAGGGGGGGAGAGAGGGGAGAGGGGGAGGGGGGAGGGGGAAGGAGAGAGTGAGGGGGAAGGAGAGAGTGAGGGAAGGAGGAAGAACCGGGCAGCCCAGACTAAAGATGGCGCTGTTGTTTCCCCCACATTGAAGTGCCGCCATGATCAAGATGGCGCTGTTCGGGCCCACATTGAAGTGCCGGCCATGATCAAGATGGCATCACGAGGAAATTGACGTGCCGCCAGGATCAAATATGGCGCTGTTGTTTCCCCACATTGAAGTGCTGCCATGATCAAAGATGGCGGCGAGCGATCTGGTTGGTGCTGACTGGGAGTGTGTGAGAGAGAGAGAGTGAGAGAGAGAGTGGGGGCCGCTGCAGACTGCCGCGGATGGTCACCTGGTGGCTTTGGGTTGGGCTCTGGGCGGGGCTGTTGACGCCGCAGGGAAGTTTTGTGCGTGGCGGCTCCCGCACGGACCGCCGCGGCTGCTCACTTGGTGGCTTTGGGTCGGGCTCTCGGTCCGCGGGGGCGGGGGGAGGAGAGAGAGAACCGCCGCTCTTCCGGTCGATGTGTTGTGGCCGACCCCTGATGAGCGCCCGATCAGCTGAGCCCGAGCCCCATGGTGACCGCAACTCACCTCCCGCTCGGCTCCCTCCTGCCCCACCAGCCTTTACCAAAATGGCGGCGATGGCTACGCTCGGCCTAATTCCGCGCCGCCACCCTTTACCAAGATGACGGCGATCGCGGGGGCGGGCCCAGCGGGAGGGGGCGGTGCCTAGCCTCGGGCATGGCTGGCGAGGAGAGGCTGAGGCTTCCAGGCATGCAAAAACGGTGACAGGTAGGAAAATTAATGAGTTAGAGAAAGATTTACAAATTAATTAAAATTTTTTTAAAGTGATTGTGTTTTTAAAGCAACTTTTTTTTTTCTGGAAATGTAGATTTGAAAAGAAACACGCAGAAAGCGGGAAAAAGAAATGAAGAGTTTGGAATAAAGATGGTGGCCACTCACCTCGGTTCAGAATGATTAGGCCCGCCCACACACGCACCGATTGGTCAACCGTCAGGTCACTGAAGTGTAGGATTGGTCAATCGTCCTGTCACTCGACTCTAGGACGGCCCGCCCGCACGCGCGACGAACCGCCCCTGCGACGCAGCGATTGGTCGACCGTCTAGTCGCTCAACTGTACGATTGGTCGCCCTTGACGTCACTCGATGCTAATGAGCGGATAATGAGCGGAAATTTGAACGTTTTTTGGGATATCGTCGGCACAATTCTTATCTGACCAAAAAGTAAATGCGCTTATGACCATTCCGGAATCGTAAGCTTCTTTTGATGTAACACATGCACGCTCTATAACTTTTGAGTGTACAGCCCGGACAGACAGACAGACAGACAGACAGACAGACAGATCAACCGCTTTTATATATAGAGACTAGCTGGAGTGCCCGCAGTGCAAGGCTTTTTAGAGGGCATGTTGTTGTTGGGAGAGAGAGAGAGAGCGACTGGGGGGAAGAGAGAGAGTGACTGGGGGGAAGAGAGAGAGCGACTGGGGGGAAGAGGGGAGAGAGTGGACTGGGGGGGAAGTGAGAGAGAGCGACTGGGGGGAAGAGAGGAGGGTGACTGGGTGGAAGAGAGAGAGAGTGACTGGGGGGAAGGGGGGAGGGGGGAAGGTGGGTATGGGAGGGGGAGAAGGGGGTAGGGGGGAGGGGGGAAAAAGGGGGGGGGGGGAGGGGGAGGGGGGTAGGGGGAGGGGGGAAGGGGGGGAGGGGGCTGGGAAGGGGGAGGGGAGGGGGTGAGGGGGGTGATTGGGAGGGGTGGAGGGGTGGGGGGCTGGAGGGTGAGGGGGAGTGGGGGGTGGAGGTGGAGGGGAGTGGGGGGTGAGGGGGAGGGGCTGTGTGGGGGGGAGAAGGGTGGGGGTGGGCTGGGGGGAAGGGTGGGGGAAGGAGGGGGATGGGGGGAAGGGAGAACGGGAGGGGGGAGAAAGGGAGGGGGAGCCAGCAGAACCCTCTCCACTCTGCCGGCGTTGGCCTCCGCGGATTTCCGTGCCGCCCCACGCACTGACATGGCCCAGCCGAGCACAACACCCCGGTCAGCCAGAGCCCCGCTCCCCGCTTCCCGCCTCTCCGAGCCCTGATCCACACCCTCCCAAGCCCCGACTTCAAGACCGCCGATTGCGGCTGGGCCTGCGCTGGAGCCAAGCCCACGGGAATGGGCGTGAGCCGTCTTTGAGGGTGTGAGAGAGGGCCAGGCCCGGTTGCGGGGTAAC